>NW_022639633.1:507071-536639 GCF_010583005.1 Odontomachus brunneus | reverse complement strand
TCTCTCTCTCTCTCTCTCTCTCTCTCTCTCTCTCTCTCTCTCTCTCTCTCTCTCTCTCTCTCTCTCTCTCTCTCTCTCTCTCTCTCTCTGCCTCTTTCTGTGTGTCTATCCTACCTGCTGCCAATCAAATCCGAATTCGGAGAGCGACTAGAATTCCGTCATCTTGTTCGCTTTCGTTACACATTCTAATTCCCGTTAAATTGAGCAAGACAATATTTGCGATGCTCTCGTGAAATTTGGCTCAATGGCTTCGGTCAGGAGAGGAGACGAGAGTCTCAAAAGCGAAAGATCGATTTGAGCGAAATTCTCGAGAATGAAAAAAGTGCGTATGAGGAAGGGGAGGGAGGAGGCTCATTTGCGTACGCTCCACGCGCCGCATAACATCCGGACCAAGCGACGCGTCGACCGGCGACCCGTCATATGAGCGCGCATATTTATAGCGAGTTATGCACACGTATGAACGATGACGCATTTACTTCTCACCGGGGAAGAATAAAAAGACTCGGATCGGCCGATCAGGCGGACGCACCAACTCACGAATTCGGACGTGCGACCGGTTCTCCTCATCCCACGGACACGCGTCGTGAATGTGCGCGCGCGCGCTCGCGCGACAAGCACGCGTGCACGTACGGTGTGCGCGTTTACGCGCGAGGAAGTCGGGAATTTATTTTCGTCTCGCGACCGACGAACGCATCACCCACTCGCCCGATGGACCGCGCGCCACCACTCCAAAGGCCACACACCGGTGTCTTTATACGGTCGTTTACTTTGGGACAACGGTAAAACGGTAGGCACGCCTCTAAAAGTCAATGAAAGACATTTCCGCGTTGGCATCTCTCATCCCCGCCACTCACTGCGTCATAATCCGGCCTCGTGACACACACACGCACGCACACACATACATACTCGTCGTGCTCTGTGAGACAAGGGTCGAAGTCATCAAGACGGAAGCTAATCTTTTTTAATTACACGTTGGCTTTCCGCGACTCCTCTCGATGTCTTCTCGTTTTCTTCACATAGAGTGTGAGAAGCACACGCGAAGTAAGTCGTTGGGAAAAACAGGGGACACATTCGTCTTTGAACACCATTGAGTACAACTTCGCATTTCTCCTCATACCGAAATTTCTGAAGCTTTATATGTGCTCCAATAGGGATGTTAGGTTAGTTTAATATAGCAGAGCATTTTGGGCTCAATGTAACAACAAAATTCATCAGTTACTGTCTGAATAGCAACCGAAACAAACCGACCCTAGACACGAGTGACCTCCTCCCCCTTATTTTAACGTATATTTTCTATTCAAATAAATGAAAATTTGTTTTCCGTTATATCTTGTATATTTCAATAATTTTTAAATTTATTTTAATGTATTAGACTAATAAGTATTTTTGTGAATTTTGACGAGGCTGAAACTGGACAAACACGGGGACAGTTAACAAAATTTTGTGTGGATATACGTTTATATGTTTGTATTAAATACTTTGTAAAAAAAATGTGTGTGATGCGTGAAAGTGTTTTAATATATTATGCCTTGTATGTTTAACCTTATTTCTTTACATAAAGATACACCATCTTCATATGCTGCAATAATTCGATTTTTCTCAAGATATCATACTAAACCATTTTTTATTAATTTTGACATTTTTAAATATAAAACTCCCTATTTTCCTTTTTTCAAAAAATTACAAAAGTTATGATTTTTTAAACAAAGTAGTTTTTTCGTAGATTTTTGTTCAGAGTAAACATTAAAAAATAATATAATTTTATTTTTTATAACCTCATAACCTATTGGTTGAAGCTTGAAAGAAACTTTATGAATTTTACAACAATTTTAAATTGAGACGAAAAAATGTGTGAGACATGAATGACCTCTCTATTCATTATGAAGGTGCCGAAAATATCTATTCACCGTAAAAGTTATTTTCCACATGTATACGTGCGCGAAAATAAATGTGAACAGCGCCCTTTCATCGGGTCTTAATATATATAATTCCGAAACACCCATTCACTAATTCCCATTATAATTGCATTATGCTATCTCTGTCCCAATACTCTTTTGCATGTATATTTTTGACGCCATACTTAATTCACGCAAATCTTCGGATTGCCGTACCAACAGTATGTGAGAGAACTCACGGCCTTTAATTAAACTTAATTAAGGCAGCTATATAATTATAAGCTAGCTGCTACGCAATCTGGATAATCAGTACGGGAACATTCCAAAGATATGTATATCGCTCACGGCATAAAAAGGTTAACGAGAGTGTTCTCATGACTGAGTTATGCCATGCTACGCATATTTAGCACTACATAAATTTAGAATAATTCGTACGACACCCCGTGAATCAATAAGGGTAGAACCGTTCGGGATGTCACACCGCCGAGAAACCTCGATCTAAATACGTAAGAATGCACAAACACGAAACTACAAAATATAAAAAAAAAAAGAATGGAAGATTCAGTGGAAAAATACAAATGGAAAAACTCATAGCACTCTTAGTGTATTTTCAACTTTATATTTGTCGTGAATTCTCGAAATTACGAACCTACCTCACACTTGCACGAAGCATGTACGAAAGATGGACGTTTATTTATTGTTAGAATTCCAAGAGCCACCTTTCTCTTTTCTTTCGTGTATGATGGAGAATATATCCTGAGACACAGCGCTCATGTCTGTTGAGAATATATACGCACTGTTGTACGCACTGTAAACACGCGTCGACCGCATTTTTCAAGAAGCATCATGCATATCGAGCGATCAGTGCGGCCGGCCAAATATTAGTATACCATTTACCATATACTAATTATAAATCCTAGAAAGAAACAATAATTCCATACACCATATGGCCAACCTAAATTCTAAGCGCTCGCGAGCGTAACCGGGTAAACCTAGCATGACCGGAATAACCCACATAGGGACAGCGGAGAGAGACTAGTCACGATCGAAATAATGACAAGCGGGTAGGCGCGGGTAGGCGGGCGACAAAGCAAATGGGCGGCCGAATTCGTTCTATATCTACTGCGAACTAGAGGGACCGGAAATTCTCCTCCGAAAGAAAGAACCGACTGAAAGCGGTACGAATACGTACGAATACTCAGGTTGTGATGTTGACAGTGTAAGCCGTAACTTGGCCGAAATCAAGAAATCGTTCTCAACATAACAATATAAATGTTTGAAAGACATCTTATGAGACGACAATCACGAAGAGTATTACATCTACCTTTCAAAGATGTGTATATTTTTGTACTCACCTGGTAGGGGAGATCGAGACTAGTTGGTATAAGTTAACAAAACGAATCATTTCTGCTATTTTCTAACAAATTATAGAGTAAAGCAAGCAAGAAAAAATTTTTTTAAATTGTCAAAGATGACTTTAAAATCCCTGCTTGCTTGATTCTAAAATCTATTAAAGTAGAAATAATTAATTTTGTTAATTTAGCCTGGTAGCTAACTAGCCTTGGTCTCCCCTATTCGCCAAATATTCATCAAAGTTTAACGATATATAATAATGCTGTGCAAAATGAGAACATTAGCCAAAATCGTGGCGAAAATATTGCCAATAATGAAACTAGTAACTACTTATAAATATATAATTTTTTACCCTGTTGACATATTTCAAAGATGTATATGGTTTTGAAAAACACTTACTGAGACAAATTCAACGATACATATTATCGCCCGAATAGCCAGGTGAGCCAAAATCAAGTTGGCCAATTTGGTCAAAATTTGAGAAATTATTTGAACAATAGAAAAATATTCGATAAGTACATATTTACATAGCAATATATTTACGTGTACTGTTATATATATATATTTGTTTATTACATTGAGAAAAAATTGTTTTTAAATTAAAAAATGTATATTTTTCTAAAAACGTGGTTTTTCGTGAAAGCAATCGTTTGGTTTATTTAAACAGACGAATCTGTATTTAAGAAAATATGTTAATACTGATCGAACAAATATTTTTTATTTTTTAGATATCTCTCTTTTCTTTCAGTACATACAAGATGAGTTCATACATAAATAGATTACAAGATCCATATTTGTAAAATACATTACAATTTATTTCGTTTTTTATATAACGCCCATAGTTAATTTTTATTTATTATTTATTATTATTTATTACAATTTATTATAATTAATTATTATAATTTAATTGTATTATTTAGTATATTACATGTTACAAAGAATATATTGATATTTTTTCTATAAAGATCAGTCATCAGTGATTTTTATGACATTCGAGATATTATGAAAGAATGATGATTCGAAGCTCAATCTCGAGGCCTGAATCTCACGGTTGCCGATCGTATCTTATCTGTCAATCGCGAAAAGGCGACTCCGAGTGCGGTTCCCTCGGAGTCGCGAGAAATCGGGGTACGTAATTAGAGTATCGAGATAATGACATTGTCCACGCTCGCTGCGTGAATGACGCGAGTCGAATCGCTTCGTTCCGCGATCGCGGCACTCGCGATTGTCCCGAGCCGATCGTGAAATCCAAAAGGACGTTCGTCGCGCTTCTCCGCGATTCCGACTATCGACGGCACTACAGTCGACGTCCTCTGCCGACCGCGGTCTCTCGACTCCTCTCATTAAATCACAAATGAATGACATTAGCGGTGCTATAATATCGTACTGCTATTACCGTGACGGGTATTACGTGTCACGAGGCGCGCGCGTTCTCTCTCGTCGTCCTCCTCCTCCTCCTCCTACTCCTCCTCTCTCTCTCTCTCTCCCCCCTTCTCTTTTTCTCTGTCGCTCTCTCCTATCTGTCTTTCTGCCTCTCGCTTCCTCTCAAGCCTCGCCACTCTCTCTTTCCATCTCCCTCCTCCTCCTTCTCCTCCTCCTGTCTCTGGAAACGCTCTTACTGTTGCATGCAAGGAATCAGGTCACTGCGCTGCAAGAAAGCAAAAGCCGCAGCTACGCGAGAGAGCGCGGATTAGTATTATCGAATATATACCTATATCCTCCGGAAAGGGACGATGACTAAGGCGTCGTTTCGACAGAACTTTCGCGTACACACATGCGATCACCGCGTTGAACCGCGCCACGCCGCGCTACACTGCGCTGCAGCGCAGCGCGTTCATCGTCTCGCGTGGAAACTTTGTCGGTCGACGCGGCGTGCGCATGAAATTGCGATTACCAATTTTCATTTCCTCTTTGTCGGCCGAACGTCCGTTTTGCTGTGAGCTTTCCGCACAGAAACGTCCGTGACGTTTTAAGTTACGCCTAAATACGTCTGAGCACTGGCCGTAAGTGAACTTAGGTCAACGCACAGAGAAAATCGTAACGTAATAAAAGCGTGGTTTTGCGTCATCAGACGCATTGTTATGCACGAGATAAATACATCGGATATTTTATAATAAAAATGATTAGTAGATATATTTTATTTAATAAATTAATATTTTATCAAAATTTTTTTTACTTCTACATTAGGACGTTCGATTTTTAATGTTCGATTTTTTTGTTTTTTTAATACAATTATTGCAATGACTAAATGAATAAACGGTATACCGTAGAAAGAGGAATAACAATTTTGATAAGATATTAATTCATCAAATTCAATATTTCTCTCCCTTTAGTTTTCTTTTTATTATAAAACATTTGATATATATTCCTGCCTCATAAAAAATAAACTGCTTGACATAATCACGCATAATCATGCTTTTATTACGTTATGATTTTCTTTGTGCGTTGATCTAAGTTTGCTGTTACGTACAAACTTCGATTTAAGGCCAGTATTTAACTTAAAGCAACACGCGCATTCTTGCGCGGAGACCCTTAGATACGTACACACACGCATGCACGCACGTCGCAAGATACTCGCAAGAACCTCGTGGCTAATGAAACTCGCGACAACTGTGAGGTAGCGCGAAACACGGGAATGTGCGATTTTACCAACACTCAAAGGTGCAAAATTTCAACCTGGCTTGCTTTTATTTGGTTTTGCTGAATTGCTATTGCGGTCTTCCATCATTTTTCACATCAGCATAACTTCATTATTCGATCAAGCACCGCAAACAGCTGATTCTGTCCGCGTCATAGGAAGCGAGAGCGCAAAAGAAAGGTCGCTCGTGCGGGTCATGGTTCAATTATTGTACGACGCTACTCGCACGACGTTGCATCTGCATGCACACGGTCATCCCAAATGCTAATGGCATTCTTCGAGCACCTTTCTCTCGCACTGTGTATTCCGCGTTACTTTGTACACGTTTTTCTCACACGTTTCGCAACACGCTGAGCCTGTGCATCCATTTGTCATTCGAGCGTTTCAACAATTGCGACGATATATTATTACATCACTGCAATTAAGGACTGTTTGATTATGCAGTGAACTAAATGTAATAAAAAGAGAGAGAAGGCGAGGAAGAAAAACCTGCAAAATGCGTTTTTTTTTTTTTATTAAAGGAAAATAACTCCAGGTATACACACACATGTGTGTGTAGCCGCGAGGATTATAGCACGTGCCTGCCAGACGTGGTTTAAGTGGAAAGTGAAAACAGACGAATAGGTTTTGTTTGTTATGTCGGCCAGGCACGCAAACTTACAATATCGCTTTCATAATTAACACTTGCCCTCTAACCAACTACTACGCGACTGAATGGCCGAAAGACTTCCATCTCTTGGCGTGTGAAAGGGTTAATTATAGTAACGACTGTTTCGACCACACGAGCTGAACGAGTTTATGTATGCTTCTGATACCGCACGAATATTTAATAACGAAGGTATATTTAAATGTGCAAGATGCTCGTGAACGCGGATGTCTGACGAGCACGTGCCATGTAACCCTTGTAATTATACCCATGGAATTAATTCTTCTTGATAAAAGCGGACAAGCAAGATTCCTCCCACCCAATATCTGAAAAAGAGTAATTAACTTTTTGGGCATTTATTTAGCGGCGGGACACGTGTACTTTCTCGCACAATGATCATACGAGTTCTTTTGTCGATCGGAAAATGCGACCCTTTGGTCTTTTACAAAGACTTTCACCGCAGTGGCTACTCTATCTCCGACCAACATGCCGTTAGTTATAAAAGTAATCATTATCTCGCGTGTATCTGGCAGGACGCACACGCGTATATGTGCGTGCACGCGCGCAGTCAATCGCGATATAAGTTACAGGTGACTGTGTGCAGAAGAGCCAACATACTTTTTCGCTACGGAATACTGCGAAATCATCGATGAGATAGGGGTCAGTAAAAGTGGGGCTGCTAAGACGGGTCGCGGTTCAATGTCGTTTAGTTATGCGCGTCGTAAATGCATAATTTGCGACGATACCGACCGTGCGTAACACGCTTCGCCAGAAGATAGAGAAAAAAAGTGAGAGTGAGATAGAAAGACGGAGATTACACTTCATTATTCCCTAACTACCTTGCTCAACAAATCGCAACAAATGGATCGTTTACTCTTAGAGAGAAACACTTCAAATCTTGACGATCTCATTGAAATCAATTGCGTCAGAGGTTTTGTAAAATTGCAAAAAGTAAAGAGGTTGCGTCATCCGCAATAATTCAAGTCCCCAGCCGTCAGATATGTCGAGAGAGAGAGATAGAGATAGAGATAGAGAGAGAGAGAGAGAGAGAGAGAGAGAGCGAGCAGAATCTGTAATTTTGCTAGAACTGTAATCTGAACGCTATAAAACGCGACGCGTCGTGAAATGTGAAGTGGCGAAGATATGTAATTATTGAATTAACTGGAAGAATGTCCATAGCTATCGTTTGATGAAATTAATCGGCTTAATAATATTGTGAATGTATTCACGATTGAATTAAACAGATAATTTTGAAGTGTCGGCGAAAGAGAAAGAGTGAGAGGGAGAGGGAGAAAGGGAACAAGAGAAATGTTAGAGAGGAGTTCGATGAAAAGCAAGGATCTGGCTTGCCAAGCCGGACCGTATGCAAATAGATGATGCTGTGCGTGAGACGATGTTGGATGTGTGCGCGAATACACGCAGCTCGGGCGCCGCGGTGCGCGGACACTTTAATTAATTAGAGAATTAAAGCAATTGCAGCGCAACGGCCCGCCGCGTTCCTACTTTCGCAAAGTCACGACTCGCATAATCGACTTGCTCTGTCGCGTTATTTCAATTAAGCACCGTGCGCGCACACATTTTGGGACGTTCGTATCCCTCGTCCTTTCACCTTTCCCTGCTCGCGTGTTACACATTTCCAGAAACACAAAGTCCTTGTCGTACAGCGTCAAGACGAACATTACACGATGAGAATTTTATAAACCACAAAAATTTCTTAAGTAGTAAAATGGCAAAAATTTAAATGACAAAAATTTTTTAAATATTAAAAATAAAAATGTTTTAAATAGTAAAAATAAAAATTTTATGAATATAGAAAAATTTTATTTTTATAAATAGTATAATTATAAATTTAGTATAATATTTATAAATTTTATAAATAGTAAAAATTATTATAGAATTTTGTAACCGAGAAGAAGGTCGACATTCAGTAATAATTTATTAACCTTTCATTTTTTATATGTACTATTTATATTTCAGGAATTGTAATGTGCTATTAAAAAAATTTACTATGCTTTTAAATACAGGAAAATATCACTCTGCTCTCTAAATCTCTTGGAGTGAAATTTCATTTGAAAGGTGGATTAACAACCGAGTCACTCGAATTCAAGTAATTTTTTGCTTATATAGAGTGAATGCTCCATTCGAAATTAAAGAGTGAATCATATCGAAGTATAAGAATATGCTCTCCAAACTTGAGTGAATCATTTATTCTTGCGATTTCAAATATTTCCACTATAGCTTCGAATGAAAATATTGCCACTTTTCACTCGTTTTGAATGTAATTCCACTGCAAGAAATTTAAAGAATAAAATGATAAAATGATAACATGATCAATTTTACCATGCTAAGAAAAATGATTAATTAATTTATTTTCCTGCTTTTAAATAATGATTTTTCTGAACAAAGAATATTTTCTTAATAATAGTTATCATAAGTAAATATATTCATTACAAATTTTAGAAAAGCTTATTATAATGAACTTGAAAAAGAATTAATTTTCTTTATAGAATATTATAAAACATTATCGTAAAGAAAAATTTGTTCAACTCTATGCGAGCCAGTTTTCTTTCAGTGTATTAAAAAATGTTTTTAAATAGAAGTTCTATAAAATTTAATGCGCTAAATAATTTTATAAAGAAAATTTAATTAATAATTTGATTTTTAAAAACGTTTTTTATCGTATATTATATAGAAACTTTAATATTTTATTTTAATTTTTTAATTTAATATTCTTGGTTGAAATGATAAACTTACTAGCATTCAAAATATATTTTTAATCAGTTTTTATGATGTGAACTTATGATGAACTTATATGATTTAGATTTGCAAATATACAAAATTATGACATTCTTGAAACAAGTAATATTTAGTTAAATACAGTACATCTTCTTTTCTATATATATATAGCAAAATTTATTATGTTTCTTAGCAAGACAAACCTTATTGACAATTTATTCTTGCACCACTAGAAACATATAGTAAAATTTAAAAGAATTTATATAAACAAAAAACTATAATATTCTTTTATAATACTTTTTTTCTCAGTATCAACTCTTAAATGAATAATGAAACGTTTGAGAATTCGCGCATTACTATATAAATATCATTTCGCACGACTATTTGAAAATACTCGAATGTTCTATATTCTATTCTTTTCCAAATTATAAAATAAAAATAAGACGAAATAAGGCGAAAATTCCATGAAAAAATACCTATACATTTTATACGCGTGAGCTCTAGTCGCGTACGTTACCATTTGTACCGCAGAGTGGCACTTTACTTAATGACAAGGAGGGAGTTGCATTCACTACTACGTTGGCTCGTGAAAATAAACACCACAGGCGAGCGATTGTACACTTGCGCTTTTCGCGATATCGATTCCGGGCTTCGCAGACGCATTATTTGGAATTATCATGAATCATTACGCGCCGTTACGGAATATTGCATGCAATAATATGCAGCTAATATTTCTCACATTCTCTCTCTCTTTCTCTCTTTATCTTTCTCTATCTATCTATGTATCTATCTATCTATTTATCTTTATACATTTGCATTCGCTCGCCAATGCTATATGACAGAAAATCTTTGGTGGAGATTTGAGAGAAATATTGCTAGCATCCCAGACAGCACAAATGACGAAAAGATATCTTGAAGACGTCGAAAAGATTTCTAAAAGAAATAGAATGTCTTTTGGACATTTTTAAAATAACTTTTAGTAGATTGTGCTGTCTGGGATCCTGCTTTTGCAATTTGGCGTGACTATCGAACAGAAGCTTAATCGTTGAGTCGACAGTTTCCTATCTAAGAATGACAGTCAAGTATTTCGCACGGTTCATCGAACTGTCGATCAACGTGGAACGACTTCCCTTGTGCTATCACCCTTCTCCCGGCTCATTCCTAAAAAAAATGTATATATATATATATATATATATATATAAAATCTCATGAATTTTGAATATCGAGGAAGCAGACATCCAAGCGTTTACGACGAATTGTGTCGTATAACATGAATTTTTTAAACACGCAAAACATCAATATATTAATATTAAACAAATATTTTCGAAAAATTAAAAGATATAGAAGTGTGTGAAGTGAGAAATAAGTGCGCAACGTTTCATCGATTATGACTTACAAAGCAATCGATATAACGAAGAAAGCGTCGAAAGAATTAATTTTTCTCACTGGTGTCACACCGACAGTGTTCTATGGAAGAACGCGGGAAATACTTTAATAGCTAATAAATGTCTCGAGAGCGACGTAAACTTATTTCTTCCTAGATTCCACGAGCGAGGACGAGAGAGTCTCATCCTTGGGGCCTTCCAGATCTCCCTTGAGCATCGCGTCAAGTCACGGCGATGGCACGAGGCTCGGCTTTGTTCCTGTATGCCGGTTCACGAGCTGTAGAATGGTCGTGCCACTTTTTTTCCTTAGTCCTGCTACTCGTCAGCAAATAGCGGTCGTTCCATTTTCTCGGCCTTACCGGCGATTAGCTTATAGCCGGACGATTCACGTGGCGAGAACGCCGAGAGTTCTCCGTTGTCCCTCTCATCCTTTGTATGAAAGTGATTTTAATTTGTCAGCAAATAGGAACAATAATCAATTGTTTGCAGAAAAGCGTCGACTAAAGTTGAAACATTTCAACGATTTTCCATTAATCTTTCCGTCATGTACTCCGTAGAAATTGCATTCAGCAGTGAGTTGCCAAAAAAAAAAATCGCACCTCATAAATTTCTTTATTATTATTGAATATGAACGACATCTAACACGGTAAAAATGAGAAATAAACAATGAGAAATATAAATAAAAAATGTTGAGATTATGTCTTACTTTGTGCATAATACAAACATTTAAAAAGATCAAGTATCGATGAGGTACGATTGAAGAAACCAGCATTTTGATAACTCTTCCCTGATTTCTATAATTGCCTATCGCACCAAAGACACATTTTTAATTATACTCTCTGACTTTTTTCGAGTGAATTTTTATTTTTTTACTCTAAAAATAAATAGACGGCCACAGCAGTCAAATTCAAGTGACTTTGCATCATATAGAGATGAATTGTTCATTCTGAATTATCAAGTAAATAGTTTTATTTGGATTTAAAGAGCAAATATATGATGTTACTTTCTACCAGAAGAAACTCTAATCGCCTAAAATATGCACTTATATAATATTAATTTGTATTATATTGATAAATTTATATTATATTGATAAAAAATCTACTCTTGATTTCTCTAGATAGGATCAAACATTCACACTTGCGAATGGCAATATTTCTGCTATTGTTACGAATAAATGTCCACGCATTTTAA
This sequence comes from Odontomachus brunneus, assembly GCF_010583005.1. Classification (NCBI taxonomy): domain Eukaryota; kingdom Metazoa; phylum Arthropoda; class Insecta; order Hymenoptera; family Formicidae; genus Odontomachus; species Odontomachus brunneus. Next base: position 524,795 of record NW_022639633.1, on the reverse strand, counting down.
GTGAGAATTAGCTTTAAAAAGTTTAGAGAGTACATCTATACATGTAGTTGAGAGTACATAATTTACGTATAAATGTACAAATGCGAATGAAAGCGTTTTTATCACCAGTGTCGATTCACGACTTTTGATTGCTGTTAATCACGACTGGAATATTTGATACCAAAAATGATACGATAACAATTCGGTCGCAATCGTATTAAAAACACGTGTCTTTGATTAATAATCAACATTAGTATCCAAGTTCAACAAACTCGATCGTTCAACAAGTCGACTCTTATCGACGTGAAAAAGAAGAAGCAGCAGAGTAAATCTCGTTTCCATCACGGCCACTTCGTATCAAGAAAGTATATCGCAATGTTAAGGAGAGGTTCCGGTTTAGATAACTGACAAATAAGAAGTTTCTACGAATCTTTATCAAATAAATTAATACATCATAAGACATTATGAGATTTTGACTATATTATTTACCATTATTTTAAGTGTAAAAAAATTATTTAAAAAAATTGAAATTTCGTCCAGACATCGCTAAAGCGTGATGCCTCTAACTGATAGATACCATTACACAGCTCGTGTAATAATCTAATAGGATAAATGGGACAAGAAAATTTAAAAATTATATTAAGTTCGTTAGTGCCTTAAATCTCTCTCTCTCTTGAAAAATTTTCAAAACTAGTATTTTCCCCAAGATATTAAATAAAAAAAAAAAAGAGAAAAAATAACTTGTCACTTTAAAGTGCCAATTTATTTAAAATTTATTTAAAATTTATTTATTTTTAATAAATTTATTTAAAATTCGACTTTCTGCATCTAAAAAAGATGCCTCTTCTAGCAAATTTAATACAATTTAATATAATTTTTTAATTTTCTAGTCCATTCGTTTTAGATCATTACATGAATCATAACGTTGTTCGTTCGATCGATTAGCAACAGCGCGCTTTGCACAAAAAATCTAAACAACAAAATTTCATTATTCTTTTTAAATAGAATATTTTTTATATATAAAATAAGGACAAATAATATGATCAAGATCATACTTGATATCTTTATTCATTTCTTTAAAAAAAATCACAAAGACTTCCTATTTTTGTCGACTATTCGAACCTAAACCTTCCTTGAAAAGAATATGCAGACAATACAAGAATAAAAAACTAATTGGCACAGTTTTATACTTTTTTTATCGTATGAACTATATCATGAGTAATATTAAATATCCAACGCGATGAGACAACAGCACAGTGTTACGGAGTCATGTTAGGCCGCCGGTGATTCAATCTTCACGCCGAGATCGCCTAAACATCAATAAACGAGTAATAATACGGAATAATTACGCAGAATAATTACGGAATCGCGCGGACTCGACGGCACACGCCGAGAGATTGAGTCGCGTGCGGAAGTAGAGAAGGAAAGTCGCGGGCAGTCGCTGTTATTACCGTTGCCGAGATTCGCGAGTTGCAGCGGCGTTAATCGCGCCCGCCTCGCGCCCGCGCGATCGCCAGCTCCGCGCGCAATTATTTATAATCAAAAGGATAGGTCGGGTTACGATAGTAGCGATACGCGGTGGGACTGCAATTGACTCGCGATAATGACGACGACGACGACAACGACGACGACGACGAGCGACGACGACGGCGCGATCATAATAATTATTGCATAATGACGCCGGAGGAGTCTCCTACCCACCGCCACGCCAGACGCGGTAGCGGCCACTTTCCTTTTTCAGTGGCCTGGATCATCCTGTCTTCCTCTCTCGGAGCCGACAAACGGCGTGGCTTCGTTACCTTTTACTCTCAGTTTCACCGATTTGTACACTCAACAACGTAGAAACGGTGTAATTGTATCTACACCGCTCGATCTCGACGAAGAATGTCTGTCTCGCTCAAATAAAACGTGACGATTAAGCAACTGTCGCTAAATTCATAGAGAAAATTCATGCACATGTATCCGAAAAAAAAAAAAAAAATATATATATATATATATATATATATATATATATATATATATATATATATATATATAATCGATTCTAATTAAAAATTTTTAATATTGTAGTACTCTATAATAATTTAAATTAAGTTTTTATACGTTTATTATTATATATAGAATGTCTGACAATTATTAACATATCTGTAATGTACAGATAGAACTCATCAAACTGAACAGAATATTTCTTTACCATTCCGCTAATAATCACGTAAAATTTTGAGTTATTAACTAAAAAAGATCACGCGCGATACCGTAAATGAGTTGTGATAGCTATATTTGCTATCGTATGCATGTACAATGTATCCTGTACAAATGTATCCTGTACAATATCGTTATACATTAGATCAAACTAAAATGAACAAAAAAGTTCCCTACCATTTTGCAAATAACCACATAGATTTTTGGTTATCAATTAAAGAAGATTGATGCATCATTGCGCACAATCATACATTGATCTTCTTTAATTGATAACTAAAAATCTACGTGGTTATTTGCAAAAAGGTAGACTTTTTTGTTTAGTTTGATCTATTTTTAGGAATACTGTGTTCAGTTTGATGAGTTACCTTCCTGCACACAATGGCTATTTCAATAACAACCAGAATTATTATACATCCTATTATATTATTATTATACATCCTGTATAACAATCAGGTGCATTAATTGATCAAGAGGTGAAACTCGTTTAAACCAATAAAAAATTATTTACCTCTATATAAGCGAGGATAAATATTAGCTGATCTTATAGCTCTTAGAGATTAGAGATTAGAGATCTTATAGTTAGTTTTATAACACTACTTCATCCGTGTTAGTGGTTCTATAGGTCCTTATTCCCCCAAGTTTTTGGCTTTTTTTCGTTTAAACCAATAATAATTTTGATTATTTTAAAAGTTGCTACAAACTAGCTGCTTAAAAATATGCTTACAAATAATCTAATAGTATTTTCATACTAATTAGTTATATAATAACATGGCTTAACGTTACAGAGTAGAACGTTTCGCAGCTACGACTTTTTAAGTACCAGCTTGCTCACACGGACCTCCGTTATACGGAGAACAAGGTTGCCGTAAAAAAATCAAATTACCATGTAGTTTTACGGGAAAGCAGTCGGGATTTGGATGGACAAAAACAACTTTCGTCGAACTATTAAAAACCGACTGTCCGGTTACACATGTACGCGAGGTTTTATGTGTGCGCTGAAACCAGTATTAAGGGATCAAGGTTCAAATAACGTTGTACATCCAGTTCGCGCTACTTGTACACGTGTACACGGCATAAGTACTCCAGTGTGTGTATTTCTCGTACACGCACTCACTAACGCAGTCACGCACACACGCGCGCTCTCATGCGCGTCTTCTACGACCGAGAAGTCTTAGAAGAATGCTAATGTACGCGCTTCGTAGCAGTCGTTTGTAGCAACAGTGATTCTCCAATGAAAGCTTCCGGTAATACACTGGTTCGATGAAAAATCACAACAACGCGGACAGTGAGATTTTCTCTCTCGTGGAAAATATCTTACCTTCGTCTAAGTTCGACGTTTAAGTCGATTATGTTCTTTTACATGTAAGTTAACATGTAAGTTAACTGAAACTAATTGTCTGTTATTAGTTGTCTGCGCATTTTTATCATGCTCCTTTATGGCTCCTATTGAATGGTATATAATTTTTTAATCGTTTTCTTACCAAAAATCTACGAAAAAGTTACTTTGTTTAAAAAATTATAATGTGTGTAATTTTTAAGAAAAGATTTGGGGTTTTATACTTAAGACCATAATAATTAATTCTAAAAAATAGTTTATAGTTTATAGTATCTTGAAAAGAGTCGAATTATTTCAGTATGTGAAAACGATATATTTTTATGTAAGAAAATAAGTCTAAATAACATTTACATAAAAAAATTTACGCAAAGTAAAAAAAAAGTAAGAATCGCAAGAAGCACAAGAAATTAAAAAGAAACGTACGTCCGTAAAACTAGATTTTGTTAACCGTGTTTGTCCAAATTAACCGCCCCGTTAGAATTAAAAAAATATTATTAATTAATTAAATGTATTAAAAATAACTAGAGAAATTACTGAAATATCTGACATATAAAAAAAAACAAATGTTTATTTACCCAAGTAAAAAGCATACGTTAAATGAATAGAGAAGTTACTCCAAGATCTATTTGCTCTGGCCGTTATTTAGACAATAACTAATGGACTTTGTCATTAGTAAACCTTAGATAACCTTTGCTGTATTGATTCTTTTTGAAGTATATATAAAACCTTAGAAATTTCGGAGTGATAAGAAATATAAAGTTATTAGAAGTGCCTGGACTATCCGTTTCCTTACTTATTCACTATTATTAATAAGAGTTATGATATTATTAGACGAAAGGAACCAGAATTTTTTATTTGCGTGAGAAATCTTGGTCGTCGTGCGATTAGGAAAAGAAAGATATTTATGATAATAACAACACACATAATTTGATATAACAGCTAAGAAGTTCAGCTAAACTATAGGAAGAGAAAATCTTACTCACTAGCGCAACGTGCGAACTGTACGATTGTATCAGCGTTCACAAAGTCCTCTAATTATCGTAATGACTTATTAGATCCTTGTTCGTGTATGAAAGGCGTCTGACAGATAGTAATCTTCTTATCACCAACGATAATGTTCTACCATTTCGTGAACATTATCTCTGTTATTTTTTTTTTTTCGCTATGACTGTGGGGGATTTCAATACCCCGACTCAACTAACCGGCCGGATTGAAGGAGATCGCAGCTACACAGGATCGTCGTAAAAAAAGTCGTCTCTATATTACATCACACTAAATATTACTCCGTATCGTCGGCAGGAAAGGAAAAGGTATGTTACACAATGTAACTATCAGCTCGGGGAGAAGGAGCCACCGACACATGTGCCGATAATGCCAGGTGTCCCGTCGCTTTTATCACGCATGAACAGTAATAGGTATGTGATGGTAACTAGTGTTTTGTAAATCGGGCAAGATGAAGTCACGGCACGTTGTAGGTACCGACGAACGTCAACGCCTGAGGGGAGCTTTCCTCGCTTCATCGTGAGATCGAGGTAATTTATTCTCTGCGGGCTGGATTAGCATATATATTTGATAATTTTTATACTTTTACATTATTGCTTGTAACAGACATTCAATATCAAATTCATTTTTCTCTAATATTTTTAGAGAACTTTCCACGCAACTTTCCTTAGCTGATAATATACGCGTTATACTTTCGGAAAGAAATTGCAATTTGGTAAGCTCAAACGCTGATTTGGTCCTCATCCAAATCAGCGTTTGAGCGATTTTTATGATTGTTAGAGTGATTCTTAGGATTGTTAGAGCAAAAGAAAAGTTCTACAGATGTGATCGATGAATTGCAAGTGTTATTTTATAAGTGTATCTTTCAATATATTCCTTTTTGTAAGAACTTTTAGCGTATATTTTCTCGCTTCTAACGTCATCAAACAAGAGTTTCGCGGCGAGGGACTAGAAGATTTAAAGTAACGAACACAATGTAAGAATACAGATCGCAACTCTGAGCCTCGTCTCGTTTCGCCCAGTCTTCTTTAGATTATTCGTTTTATTTGATCAGTACACAGCTCTACTAAAGAAATCACTCAAAACATGAGAATGATATCAGCGGCAACTATAACAGTTCACAACTACAACAGTTAAATTGGTATTAACTGAAAAGAACATTTCTAATTGTAATTTAAATTAGGATAAGTAATCAAAAATACGATTTTAATGATGTCATAATAACCTCTTTAAATTATCATTAAGCTTCCGAAATTTATTTTCCTACAAATCGTGAGAAGAACTAATTTTATTGATAATGTTCTATTAATAGCAATCCTTTTGAAGCAGAAAGCATTGACTGAATAGCGTTTTACATTCTTTGAATATCATTTTATTACAATTTAGGTTCTCTATTAAGTCCGTGAAAAGATTCTATAACTCTGAAATGGATCAAGGCCACATTCGAATTTCAATTGAGTCAGCAGGACCCAGAAAAGATCGACTCTTCAATCGCGCGCGCGACTTTGCGATCGTAAATGGCGCGACGGATGCCAAGCTTACGCTAGAATGAAGAATAGTTTCGGCGCGGAACCTCATCCTTTCCCCGGTTTCCCGCGATTCTCCGCGGTGGGTCTGAAAGTAGGTCAGCGTTAGATACGAAGGAGTAAAGCGTGTAGGAGAGGAGCATAAACCGATGACTTGACGCCAGAGGCAGGCAACCTTCGCGGCTACCCGACGCTATTCCCGATCTCGTGGAAATTTGGAACTTATTTATCGCCTAGATAAGGGTCGCGACATCACGGTCCTCAACAAACTCGAATATCACGCGTACCGACTTACGCGAGTATGTGTTGCTGCCTGTGCTGTTTAAATTTGACATGATAAGAGTGTTCGCATTTCTGAAAAAGATTAAATATCAGCAGAAAGTGATCAATCATCAAGAGTAAAATCGATAACTAGCTGTTTACTTTCTACGAATCTCGTTGGTAAAATATTTGATGACCTCTTCTCAGAATGTTATTTATATAAATGTAAAAAACAGAAAATACGTAATGTTACAAAAAGAAAACTATTCGTATATTAAAATAAATTATTATTATATTAAAAAAAGCAAATTTATTAAATTTTATTGAATGATCAGACAGGGATTAGCGAAAATGGAAATATAATCCTTCCTACTCAAGTAGGAAGGTTTATATGAGCTTCCAAAGCTTCCGATTATCTGTAAGAAGTTAAGCCTTTTAGTCTTTGTTTCTGTGTAACTTTTAATTAATGACGTCGGAAGCGAGAAAATAAACGCTAAAAATTCTTGTAAAATATGTTTAAATAAAAAGATATATATATATATATATATATATATATATATATATATATATAATAAAAGATAAAGATACATATATAATATTTATTCTCATGGAGATATATAGAAAAAAAAATATATATATAATAAAATTTAAAAGTCGTCTCACGACTCTCTTACAGAGATGTGTACAATAAAAAGATATAAATGACACTAGTAGTCTCAATTGCTTGCGTATATCCGAGCTCTTCTGCAAAATAGTTCTAACACTTTCTTTTTGCTCTTTAATCTATAAAATAGAAAATATCTATCTATATGTTTTCTAATTCCGAAACTCCGAAACTCTTCAACCGACCTGGATCGAATTTTACATTGTTATTCTCTAGGACACCGCGGAAAATATAATAATATATATAGCTACATGAAACTCCACTCTTTTACTCATCCTGATCTCATCTCCTTGACATTTTGTGATCATTTAAGATTAGATGTTTTAGATGTAAGAAGCCCGGGCAACGTCGGGTAGTTTAAGCTAGTAATCAATAAATTGCCATAAAATAACGTATTATTGACCTATCTTTTAGCCTATTTTTCTCCTGATTCTATCACGCTAATTTTATGTAAATTTATTGATTGTTCGAACAAAAGGTAAGTGCTTGGATTATTTTACAAATCTGATCGGTCGAGATTGCAAGAATCATTTTGTGAACATATTTTATTTCAAAGTATTTTTTCTCACTTCCTACGTCATTAAAATGGTCGTGGCGAAGGGACAAGAGTCTTAAAGCTAAGAATTTCTGTTTTATGAAAAATTGTATGTATACGCCATACTTCGATACCTATTCTAATCTTTGATGAAACATGCACCTGTAACGCAGGGCCCGATATTTTCTTCGACGTAGTAGAAACGATGAAAGCATACATGGGACTGACAGATACGTGTAAAAGACTGATGAGATCAGCGCGATGATACGTGGTATTCTTCCATTTCTTTTCCGTCGTAGGCGAACCGCTGACTTACTTTTCCACTGTTATTTGTTGTTCTACTCGTGCACCGATCTCCACGTGCGGCAATTTACGTCCGTCAGTACATTTATTTGCGTCGTGGAGCAGTAAATTGCTCAATGGCCTTCCGTTACCCTTGCTTTCATTTCCAGCTAGATCAACCGTGTTGCTTTCATCCCTATTAAAACGCTCACATCAAGAATAGACGCGATACATATGCGTGCTCCACGTCTCTTTATTCACCAATTATCGCGGCCAAAATATTCGCCAAACTCGCGAAGTTAACAATAATGATTTTTATATCCAATGCTTTTTATTGTTTCTTTCTTTTTGCATACTAATTGCATTAATTGAATCGATCAGGATTCTTATCTCATGCAGTGGCAGAAAGTTCGCAACGTCTTCTTTTTTAATTTCGCAACGCGTCCGTATTCAATGGGGGAATTAATTTTTCTGGTGATACTCAGAACATGAGAATTTTCTTATCAGGTACAAGGTACGTATGTTAAAGTTTATCAGGCTGAATGTGTTGCAATGTTTCTGCCACCAATTGTGTATAAAATTTATAATACCCGCGTGTGTGTTTCCGCGAACTGATAGCATTCCTCCTCCCCAATTAATCCCTCACATGCGTGTAATATCGTCCGGCACCGTTCCCCAAAGATTCTGTCTACACCGATAATAAGTTTGCGAGGGGCGACGTACCAACAACTCCTCCGCAAATCACAAGACGAGACGTACGATTTTTCCTATCACGAATCTGTGGCATGAATTTTAATTACTGCGCAGTAAGTACCGTATTAGACATGTGTTGGCGCGAGAAGAACGGACGAGAAAGGAAGAGCGAGAGAGGAATGAAGATATACTGGCAGTGGAATAAAGACGATAAGGAGAACTCGCGTGCACGCATTCATCATGTAAGTGGTGCGATCGTGCGTACGTCGCAACCCGAACTGTTCCTGGACCGTAACACTTATTTAAAGTAACTCTAACTCGATCAAACAACACAACCAGAGTAATCCGCGACTCCAAATGTTCCATGGAGAGAGATTAATTGGCGTACTAATGGACAGCGTCTCTGCAAACTCCGCGAACGATATAGAATAATGATCTATGTGATCTATGCGAAACATATTCTGGATGTTTTGTGTGTTACGAAGCTCTTTTTGCGATATCATAAGTGACTCTTACTAGAATTTTAGCCCCGAGAGCCGGAAATGCACTTTTTCTTCTCGTTAGCGCACGATATTTACAATCTCGCAAGCGCTCTTGAATTTTTTACGCGAAGTATTTCTCGTAGAATACGAGCGATCACTGACGTCACGGTAATCATATGCTGCATTAAAAAAAAAAGCGATATATCTCGTACACTTCCATCGTATGCTTCTTATTCGATCGAGCACTGCTTACAATGGTGCAACTTTGTACTTCGTTCGCGCGAGTATGCCACAGAGTCAATTTCCTCGCACGTACGATCACTTCCATTTAATGCATTGCTGCCAATTTGCAGCACGATATTGTCACGACCTCGACAAACTTGCACACGTATCGAAAACAGTAACCCAGAAACGTCTGAGAACTCATACAAGTCGCGAACGGCACCTGCTACACTGTGGGTGAAACAGAATGAAATTAATGTAGATAGACTGTTCGTTAGTATGTAATTCGTTAAAAAAACGAGGTTCACGAGATGGGTCAGCACCCTAACATTTTTTGGTAAGAAACTTGAAATATACATATTACTCGCGTATTTAAACAAGCCTGAAAATTATTCAAGTACATATTATGAGGAAAAAATATATAGAAAATAAAAAATATATATTTATTTGGCGAGTGCTAATAACATATCCACTTAAAACCTAAGTCCCTTTATTTAAATAGAATTTATAATAGCTAAAAGTTGTAAAGCTAAGTTTTAAGAAAATGTATGTTATTAGTACTGAAAATAAATGCCTTTTATTTTTTAAATACTTTTTTCTCTAATTTTTTTCTCAGTGAGTTTTCCTTCGCATTAACGGTGACTGTAATATAATTGGATTATCTATAAATAATTAAATAATTCTTATCCGAGAGCTGAATATCGTGATAGAAAGTATACTTATTTAATTAATTCAAGTAATGAGATACTCAGCATACGCTATGTATATTTCTCTCTCTCATTCTCTTTCTTTCTCTCTCTCTCTCTCTCTCTCTTCTTCAGGAAACGCTCGTTTTTTTCGCTCACGCGAACTTTTTCAGTAACACGCGTGCGCGTTATAATTTATCACAATTATAATTTATACTAATTATAATTATGAGATTTATGAAATACGTTTCACGTTTCTCTTTTTATACGAAACAGTTAATACATATCTTCGACGCAACTTTCTTTTGACATGATCTTTATAATGATATTTTTATTTTGGAAACTTTCACATATATTCTTCTATGTATCCGGTAGATCTCTGAAATATTCCAAGATACTGCAAGGAGTTATTTCCATCCAATCAAAAGATTTCCTCCGCTCTCGCACGACAGATATTTTATCGGGGGACGATAAAAGCGCCCATGTTTCCCCGCGTTGATACGCGAACGCGCGAGCTTATCGCTAATAATTAAGACTCCGAGCAGTTCTTCTGAGCGCTTTCCGGCCTTTATTACTTACGCAGCTCAATATATGATGTACGTGCTCCGCACGAGATACCCGATAATTCTTCGTGTTCTCGGGAAGAGGATCGCGATATCTCGGTAAACGAAACATAAAACGACCGATCGTAAATTTATCGCCATCGCCGGCCAAGACGGCGTAAGTTGAAGTTCGAGAGGTCATTTGAGAAAATCTCGTTCTTCTTCGAGTATCACATCGAGTGATGTAACGGGGAAATACTTAATAGTCAGATCATTCAATCCCACATATATAAGTGATTAATCCTTCAATTGGAGCATCGAATTTCCTTACGAGCAATAAGTAAAATTTATCTCCATTCAAAATGCTCGTTTATTAACGCAACAAATAAAGATTAATTGGATTTATCGCGATAAGCTAATGTAACAGCGTAATTATGAAGTACACACATTAAAGTACATAAATACACACACAAAGGATTATCTATAACCTATTGACTAAATTTAGTATCAATTTTAAATAATTTTGGTTAAGCAAGAGACGCGTTTTATCGTGTCTAATAAAATAAAGCTGAGATTTTAAGGTTGAAATTTAGGTTTCCAATCGCTGATAATACGCATTTCGTGCAAAGATGCTCACAACACTGGCTGTGACGTTTGATAAAAATTTAAAAAAAACGTGTTCGTACGCCGTATCGCTTATGTTAACCTCGCACTCCACCGATTACCACTATCGCCGAAGACTTAATTATTAAGTTTTCTGTAGCTGGAATTATTCGTCGTGTAATCGGCGCGCGCACATGATGCCACGAGAGACACATCACGATATCATGCGAAGGAAAGAGGGAAAGAAAGAGAGATAGATAGAGAGAGAGAAAGAAAGAGAGAGAAAAGAGCGGAATAACTAACAAGATAAAAATGTATAAACCAAGTAATCACGAAAACAGAGGAAAACGGGAGAGGCCGATGAATGATTTAACAAATACACAAATATTTATTTACGAACAAATATCGAATATTTTATAAGTCGTTAATTATAAGAAAAGAAAATCGACGTGAAATGTTAAACAATATCGATAGCGCAGTAATAATTATATGTACTGTAATGTTTCGTGCGTCTTTGCACGAAATGTAATGTAATTAACTCTTTTTAATTAGATAAAAAGAAACACAAAAGAAGGGGGATATGCAGAAAATAAAATAAATTACTAGATAATTAAGAGATTGAGTAAGGAATTAAGGTTCAAGTTCGAGAGTCCACGATAACCCATCGATAATCACCTTCTATAAATCAACATATCGTCGTTTTCATGATTCGCGCTCGCATGGAGGCCGTCGCACGAGTTAAATTGTGATAATCAATTCTGTTGGATAATTTGCCAAATATAACCAAATATATCAAACAATAGCTGATATAAATATTCAATAAATCAATTGCCGCGCTTGAAAATATCGCCGAATATTTTATCGTACTATATTATTTCTATTATTACAAACTTTGCATTATAATTTTTATCTCTTTTATATCTTAATTCTTTATACATATATGTATATATAAAATTCTTTTTGTTATTTTTATTTTGTTATATACATATATATCTCGTTCTTCTTCAAGTATCATATCGAGTGATATAACGGGGAAATACTTTATATATATATATATATATATATATATATATATATATATATATACATATACATATATATATATGTGTGTATATGTATATGTATGTATATATATGTATACATACATGCTTATGTATTGGGGCAGAAAATGACAATATAAAAAATTAACTCCGGTTAAAAAATATATACATTTTAATTTTATTAATAGTATGAGACGTGAAAATAAAATAACAGAACATATTTTTATTGTAATTTTTTTATATTCATGCGCTATGAGAAAAAGAACTAAAATTCTTTTTAAACGTTACATTATTAAGCGGCTTTTAACGGCCTCAAAATAAAATCACAATAGAAAAGTAGAATTCGAGGTCTATATCTTTCTTCAGGAAATTAAAACACATATCTCATTCACAAATTTTTACAGTATTGCATCATATACCAGCTGAAAGCAGAAAAATAGTTAAAAAAATTATTTTGAAGAAATTCCCTTTTAATTGTTGTTTACTATATTATAGAAGTCACAATATTAAATTTTAATTTTAATCATTACATTTGTAAACAATTAACTACAATTCACAATTAGATGTCAGTCAAGCATTAGATATCAGTGTTTGTGTTGATCAATGTTATTGATCTATGTACAGGCCAGGTGACCCCTAACCAGCACGATACGTCTTAAAGAATCATTACATTATTTACTCGCTAATTTAACATACATTCTTTACATTGTAATATTAACATTGTTTTATAGCATTTAGTCCTTCCTTGAGGAATTTAATTCATCAAAATCTGTAAGCGCCGCTCAAATATACATAAACAGTCGCTCGCGTAACCAACGAAGTGAGCAACAAAATTCCCATTATTGAAAACAATAAACTGAAATAAATCGATGTAGCAATTTAAGGACAAATTTCCCGTTTCAGAGTCTTAGTCAGTCTTTTTTTACGAAAATATATCGAAGAGCCCGACTCGCGATACTCGCGCATATTGAACCACAAATAGACCCGCCACGCATCCTCGCCCCTTTTCTCGATATCATCTAAGCGGATGAATAAATAATGTGGAGTATACCGACTGCTGCAATGCGAAGAAATTAACGCGGCAAATAAATTAACGTCACATACGGACGGCGCGCTACGAGATTCAATTAGACGAAACGTAAAAGCGCACAAAGCAACGCGATGCATCGCGATGCACCGCCAGTACGATTCCCGGCGGATTCCCGGCGGGCTGCAAGCGACACACGCGCACACGACGTACACACGCGTGCAAGACACGCACATCGCGCACACACACGCGCGCACACGCCTGGCTGTTATTCGCGCGTGCGAGACGCGTGTACGAGCGCGGCCCGCAAGGTCGCGCAATATGCATCGCGAACTGCATTACGTGTACGCGCGTAGCTCGCACTCTCTCTTTCTACCTTTCACTCGACGACCGCTTCATCTCTCTTTCTCTCTCGTTCCTGTTCGCGTCACGCACTCTCTCTTTCTCCCTCTCTCTTTCTCTCTTTCTCTCTTCCTCTCTCCGCTCGACGAATCTCTTTCTCACTCCGATTTCTCGCGCCGTCCTTCTTGCGTCATATCGCGTTTCCGGTGCTACTCTTTCCTTTCGCAGCCTCTCGTCCTATTTCTCGCCTTATCTATTGCGCTCTGCGCTCGATTCCGTGGATCCACCTGTGCACGCGCTGAGTCTCCCGGCCCTTCGACAGAACATATCCGCGTTTTCCGCAGACCCGCTGACACAACCCAGACACAACACAATGTCTACAATTGGGACATAAGACGTCTTTAAGGCGTCTTTAAAACATCAGAATATAAGACGTCTTTAAAATGTCTTATGTCTCGATTTTGGATATCGTGAGAACGCTATTTAAGGTAATCATGTGTCACGTCTTCTTTCATTCTTGAGATTTGTAGGTCGTAAAAATGTTTGATAGGCCCGACGTCTCGATGATAATAATCAGCACGTTAATTGTTGCAGTCATATTAAGAACGCCATTTTTAAGTCGACGTTTCATTTTAATACACTATTTAATTATATTTATTACCAAGTTAGAAAGAGAAAAACTCACAAAAGAAATATAAAACTTGTGCGAGCTAATTCGTAGTTGGCGTATAAAACAGAGAAATTCTTTTCGCATGCCAACTACAAGATAACCAATATTTGGAAGTCAATATGTAAAGACCGGTTTACACCAGTAACATTGCTAATATCGTGTTTCTAGCAATATTACTACAAATGCAAATTATCCCATTAAAAATTGCTGAAAACATTTATGTTTCCAATAAGTTACAAAATAAGTTGATCACATTTTTCTATCAAGTTTGTTTCAGAAAGGAAAATGTTAATAACATTTCTTTTCAATATCTTGCGGGAAGTAAATCTTATTGATATATTGATAGCTTTGCAACAAACATTATCAAAAACATTATCTCTGCAATCTATCACTTGGCGGTCTAGATCAAAAGATACTGGAAGCAAATGTTATTAGCAGAAAATTAAACTAGATATATTTTAACATTATTGTTGATGACAAAGGTTTTGTCTTAACTCGACTGATCGTACCATAAAAATTGTCAACCGTTTAAAGTTTTCTAATTTTGTCGAAAACATTTGAGAATATTATTTTTGTTGCTAATACATTGCTATTAGCAGTTCGATCATAAATGATAAATGATTTTTATAACCTAATCGGTGATATTTGTGTTTTCTACATTGTTAAAAGTATATTTTGCTAGAGACATTCAGTTAAAATCGTTTTTTGAGATTATAGTTTTGCTGGAAACATTTTCGCTATTAACATTATTACTACCACTTTTTCAGTGCAAACCGGTCTTTAAGTCGACTTTCAAGATACCTTTACGTTCGCCGTCCGTGTCTCCTACATTTTTTTTTTCTTTTTTTGCGACATACGATCTTCAACAGTGACGATACATCAACATCCAAATGAATAATTTATTCAAGACGTCTGACTCGCATTTTCCATGTACATACGCTTGAAAGCTGGAAGAGCCTACGCACGAGGCGAACAATACCTGTATTAAACGAAAGTGATTAACGATCGGAATTGCAAATTCGCTCAGTCCTCTTGTGCTGTTTAGATTTCTTTGCGTTTCGGAAAGGTGGTACGACACGAGGCGATTGTAGTGCCGGTGCTATTATGAATGATTGAAAAACACGGTGCAGCGCGGTGTCGCAGCTGTCTCTTCTATCGAGTCTATCAATGAATTATATAAAGAGGTGGTTAAATGTTAAAATGATAATGGCCAAATTACGATAAAATTGATAACGAGGAATTACAGGAGTTATGATTGTACGAACATTTCTTATTTAAATTACTATAATCTTGAAAGAAAAACCTTCAAAGTAAAACTTATGTACATTAAGAGAAAACTTTGAAAATTTATTTATGAGATGTAAAATTTATTTCTGTAAACTAAAGTTTATCTGTGTGAAGTAAAATTTATCATTTCCATGTGTGAATAAACTTGATATCCTATAAATAAGTTTTCAAGTATTTTTTTCTCAATGTATTGAAACAACCAAAACTTAAAGAATTTTATCAGCTTATGTATTTATATGTATCAATAATATGCATGCCTCATTCAAAGTTTGAGCAATGTTTTTATTCTTTCTAAAAATAACAACCTTCACATATAGCCGTCTTGAACGAAATAAAATGTATAATATATGCGAAGTTCACTTAAAAAATATTTTTCATATAATAAATATTCAATATTGACATCCCCCAAGTAAAGAAAAAATACTCAAGTTGCTCGGATTATACGATTGAAGCATTTAGAATGAAACTTCTGTTTTCTTTGTAGACTCGCGCATATACATCCACCTCGATTACGAATTTGTAGTCTAATGAAATCCAATATGTAATGCCATAACTATTCAATAATACACGTAACTATTCAATAATACACATGAGAAACTACTGAAGAGAAATGTATGAAATGAAAAATATATAAATTTAAAATATGACGCATCAGACATGTGCTTCAAAAACTCAAATAATATCCAAGTACTTAAACATTTATATCCCATATATATATAATAACATCTCTCTTTATCTTTTTTTATTCACTCTCTTATTCACCTTGCTTTTCTATCTTGTCAGTTTTATTACACACAGAAAATTACATATTGAATTCAAGTAAGTACTATTTGTTTCAAGTATTTTATAAGTTTATATATCACAAGTTTATCGTAAATATCAGATTTATTTCCGCAGAATTAAGTTCCGCATTTCAATTAAGAATATTAAACAAAAAATTGGTTTGTATTCCACATGGAATCGAATTAACTTTTTCTTTGACAAAGTTTTTTGATATTCTTATCAAAGAAATAAATTCTTCTTTTCAGTACATAATAATGAGCTTTACTAAATTTTATAAGAAGCATATTTTGAGACTGCTAACAAAAAAATATTCTTTATTGAAAATAATCTTCACTCAAAAAGAAATATTTTTCGTTGAAAATAACCATTACTC
This sequence comes from Odontomachus brunneus, assembly GCF_010583005.1. Lineage (NCBI taxonomy): Eukaryota > Metazoa > Arthropoda > Insecta > Hymenoptera > Formicidae > Odontomachus > Odontomachus brunneus. The sequence continues at coordinate 508,258 of NW_022639633.1, read as the reverse complement.
AAAAGGAAACAGAGTAATTGCTTTTCTTAGCAATGAAATAATATTTTTGTCTATGTACGCTGAAGACAAGAAATCAGATAGAAGGTCTCAGAATTGCGCTGATTTTGTTGTACAAACTGTAATCTGATCAAATCGAATAAAAGTCGAGTCAGATCAACAACCTAATACGTCAAGTCAAGAGAAATCGTAAGTAGAAAATTATTCAATCCACTCAGGTCACACAATTAGAGAACACTTGGAAGGAGACTTCTATTTTCTCGCAGACAGCAGTAACGCGTTAAAGGGTTAAAGCCGAACCCTCGTAAGCAAACGCGCACGGAAGTACGAGGTGTCACAATTCAGAAAGCTGATAGCGCGTCCTCGGACCGTGTGGCGTCAGCTTGATAAAGAAAAGAACTGCATGTGCCAAAAGTGACTCATCGAATTATTAAGAGCTGCAGACGAGGTCGTTGACACCGGCCGTTGATGACCGGACAGCAACGTTGATCACCTGTCAGACGACACATACCGATAACGGCTCGCACAGTCGTGACTCTCTTCCGCGTGATCCGAGCATGCATTAGTCGACACGGATTAATGGAAACTCGCCGCGTCCGTAAGCGATATTCCGCGTTAGCGATATTCGACGGCGATTGAAATTACTGAGAAGTTGGCGGCGACCGTACGGCGCTCGGTTGGTGCGCTTCGATGACTCTCTTTCGAATAATTTTCGCAGCTTAGTGAACGCCAAAGTACTTTACACGCATTTACAATCAGTAGGGAGATACTTAGAAAGGAGATAAGTGTGAATCATTTCAAAGAGCCACTAATCTCCTTCTGACTCGACTCGAGTGTCTTCGCGAAGAAAAAACTGAAGCCCTCACTGCGAACGCTTGTAAGCCATATTAACAGTTGTACCTGCGCGAGATTAGAAACATAGAAAGATACTGAATACAGCGAATAACTGCGTGTGCGAATGTGTGACACGTTTTGAGGAATGTCAGAGCAAACGTGTGATAAAGACACCTAGAAGAAAATGTATTGGTGGCTCGTCGACGAGCGATAAGGCGTCATGGAGGTATTTCGTTTTTGATAACGTGCTACGTGTTATCAACGCGGTCGAATCTCGTCGCGAATAGCATCTTGTCTGCGCGAGTCTAGCGCAGACGAATTAGAGAGTAAGAGAGAGAGAGAGAGAGAGAGAGAGA
>NW_022639633.1:502657-505200 GCF_010583005.1 Odontomachus brunneus | reverse complement strand
GTGAAAAGAAAGAGAGAGAGAGAGAGAGAGAGAGAGAGAGAGAGAGAGAGAGAGACGTGAACGGCGGCGTCGCGCGACCCACGTACTGGCCCACGTGTCTCTCTCTCTTCTATCGTGTCCGTAATTCAGCCATCGCTTCTAACGATAATTACTTGACAAGAGTAATCTTTTGCCGTCGCGAAATCGCGGATCTGTCGATGACGTCACCGCGAAGAGTAGAGCTCTATGCGCCTAGCAGATTCAAGTGTTTGCATTGCTACCCACACATCGAAAACATTCTGAGTTTATTTCAAATAATAGAAAACATCTCGAAGCACGTTATTCGTCACGATCATTTAATTATATAATTCTCTTTTTCCCATTGATATTATCAATGGGATACTAACTTCGGGTGGGCCTTGATGTATCAATGATCTTTCGTCATGCTTCTCTCAAGTACACAGCTTGTGAGAGGAAGGATACCTAAGAAATAAAAAAAACTTTATTCGGCGGGTACTAACAACATATTTAATTACACTAATCTAAAATATTTTTCAGATGAAAAAATGTACATTTACTTAAAAACTTAACATTTCATGAAAGTAATTGTTTATTCTATTTAAACAAAAGAATTTGGATTTAAATATAATTATGTTATTAGTACCCGAATGAGCATTTTTTTTATTTTTCAGATATTTCTTTCTCTCACTGTAGACGGTGAATATTCAATTCCTACATTGAACCTACGTGCCGCCTCTCTCATCGCACAGCTTCCAAGTAGAAAAATAAAACACGTCTTCACGATTTAAACGAGTGATAAGATTTTGTTATTTCATCGCTACGCGCTTGTTTTTAATCACTCACAACGCGCGGATATCATTGATAACGAATCAATTCCGAGCGTGCGAAAAATTCAACCCTAGAACGTTAAATACATGGGTAAAATTTACCCAGATCGATTCTTTAAACGTTACCGTTTTTATGAACATAAGTTTTCATATTATAACGGTTTTCGACTTCATTGAATTGCGCAAAAACATTGATAGTACAATCATAGTATAAATAGTAATTATACATAAATATTATAAGTAAATAATAGAATAATAATATAATTCTTCGATGTTTCTTACATTGATAAAAAGAAAGCATCTTAATCTTTTTTACAGAAATCATGAGCAAATGAAAATGCGCTGGATAATATTTACCCAGATTTTTAGAGTTTACGTAATATATAGTATAGTTTACGTATAGTTTTTGATGTTTGGGGTTCTAGGTCAAATTTAAACCGGTCAAATTCACACCGAGAGTTTCGGAACCGTCGTAAGACGGTCAGAAACCGTTACCTTCGTCTCTCATAGACTTTCCAGAAACGAACGTAAAAGACTATCGAGTCATACGCATCCTTTTAACACGCGGCATGCCAAGTAATATCACTTTGCAGCGTCTTATCTCACGACATTTTCTTAACGACATACGTCGTATTAAGATAATAAACAATTTCCTAGTAGTTCTCCAGTGGTAATAATTATCATACAATTGCTAATGTATCTATGGACTTTGCGTTGCTTTGCACTGGCCTGATCGCGATGACTTGTGATCGCGCTGAGAATCGATCTCGCCCATCCTCTTCTCATCGCGGCATGGTTTCCTACGCTGGCGGTATAGTTCGCGTACTTGCCGCACAGAATGATACTCCACAATGTTGCTTTACGCGCGACGCAACATAGTAAACGATTCATTCATATTCAATAGCGGCGCGACGGCTTTGCACATGCGCGGGGCTCGTGAATAATTAACAAAGAAAAAAAAAAGAAACGGAGACACGCTCGTTGCAGAGATATCGCATGTGTACCTGAGACGCATAGTTAACATAATGATCGACTCGATGGTGATTTATGCCGTTATTGATACCACGATTTGATCATAATTAATTCGGATGCCGATAGTCATCGTGATGATTATCGTTTCGCGGTATAACCGGGACCAATAAAGTACTCGAATAAACGTGTCTGCACTCGTGTCCTGCAGTTAAATACACATTTGTAGTATATTTTACTGCGCGCGAGATAGCGCGCGTTTTGAGAACTCGAGGAATTATTTCTTTACTAGTCGCATATGTGATTCTTTTCTTTTCTTTTTTAATGAGTGTTAAATAAGGCATCTCATTTATGTACAAATACAGTTCAAATGTAAATATAGTTCAAAGATTATCATAAAATTTATGAGTTATTGAAAATTCATGTGAATGTGGTCATGAATATAAGAAATACGTTGAAGAAGCAACGGATGTTACGCCAGAAATTAAATAATTCTTTCGTTAAAATGAAAAAGTTCAACAATTAAGTTTCATAAACGGGCAACATTCACCTTCACTTTGATCTCAAGCAGTCAAAATCAAAATATGGACATTCTAACATGTTATGTATAAATAGACTCCTTAAATGTACAACTTACGAGGGTGGTCTGAAAAGTTTCCGACCTCAACGTGAAGATAGCAGCACTTGTAAATAAAAGCTAGTGAATTTCGTTGTTCATCTGTTGACAGTTACTCACCGAAGTTTCAG
>NW_022639633.1:455659-502647 GCF_010583005.1 Odontomachus brunneus | reverse complement strand
TGGCGAAAATCCACGAATTACGGTTTGAACTGCTTGACCATCCACCTTACTCACCAGATCTAGCCCCAAGCGACTTCTTTTTGTTCCCTCATCTAAAAATTGCGCTCGGAGGACAGAGATTTTCGTCAAATGAAGAGGCAATCACCTTCGTGAACAATTATTTTGCAGAGAAAAACGCCGAGTACTATTTCGACGGGTTACAGAGATGGGAGCATCGCTGGGAGAAGTGTGTAGATTTACAAGGAGACTATGTTGAAAAATAAAAAACAATTTTCAGAAAAAATGACTTGTATCTTTGTTAGGTCGGAAACTTTTCAGACCACCCTCGTATATGGAGAAGAGACGAGGCAAGTAATAGCCGAACATAGATGTTGGTGTGAATATTTAAATTATGGGAGAATAATAACAACGTTTAACAGCGTTAACGCACGTATATATTTCCACATTTACAACATACGTGGTGAAACCACTTTCCACGTCCAACCAATCTTGAATCCCAATTACTGATATTAATATTAATTAATTTTCCCATTATTCTATCCTAATTTTATTTGCACTATGAAACTTTTGATTCATTCTTAATGTCGCATACGTTGCAACTGCGGAAAAATATTCGGCGACTACGTTAACACCATCAGACATAGTTATCCTCCCGCCTTTTAAGCATTGGCACCGGCATTCACGTTTGGCTCTTACTTTATGTGTTCTTTCTTCGAAGCTTGAGAACTCCGAGTCAAGAGTGACGAGCGAAGAACTTCGATTTTACCTCGGTGGCGCCAGGTCGGCGGGAAATTCCCCAAAGACTCCCCGTAGCTCTGTCGAGGATACCGTCCCTCGAACAATCATGCGGCAAGTCCCTCCGCCATTTCTCACGGTCGCGACGCATGAAACCGCGCGCATTAGAATAAATTATGGCGCGCGGGCGCGGCGCGCGGGCGCGGCGCGGCGCTAGAAAATGTGTGCATAAACGTGTCGATTATCTTTATGAAACGATTATCCTTATCGTACCCTCCCGCGGAGTACACTGACTCCTCGTGCACGCCGGTAGTTGCTCACCTGTTGCACGCGGCGCAACGATAGCTCGGCAAACACGCCTCAACCGTCCCGACGGCAGATTAGCGACGACGCGCGAGAGTCATACTTTTTTCCGCGAATTCCACCGCGTGACAGTTTACTGCACTTTCGGCCAGTGATAACAACGAGAGTGATCGGCCACGGCAGAAGAAAAAGTCAACGGCGGAACGACCGCTTATCCGTTAATCCGCAGGCAGACGTGCGATTTTTGATAACGCGCGCACCAATCGTTATTATTGCTAATCTATCTGGGTTAACTTCTTGCTTAATATCGTGAGGAAGCACGCTACTCGGTACTTTTTTGCTTTTACAATACGAACGTCGCGCACAATACAACGATCATTCCTGTACGTTAATGAAGTCACTGGATAATAGCGAATGCGTGGAATTTGCCGACGGAAATTTATGCCGCTCTGTGAATGTTTAATTTGTACATTAAGCGTCTGTTTCTGTTTAGCGCGTGTTCGTGCATGCACGTGTGTAGTAGGAAAAGAAAATTGATGGAGTTGAAATTATGCGTCAGTATCCAGCACGTGTCGTGACGTTTAATTTTTATATATAGAAGGTAATCCGCGATCTCTCTTGCGATAAAGACCCATGTTGCGAACCGTCTCTTCCTCTCATGATGAAGAAAGAACAAACAGAATCATCGATCGCTGACCACGAAATCGTGTATGTTAATAAAAACGAAGCGAGCAGAGCAGACGCATGTCGTGACGAAACGCACAATTACGATTCGCAGTATTCGCGTGGATTCTCAGACCGCAGAATCGTCCTGTGACTAATGACGGAAACGGCGACCGCGAGTTGCAAATCGGGGAAGCGCATCGAATGTTGCGCGATTATCGACCGCAATTTTCGTTTAAACGGCCGCGCGTGTACGCATCTTATATGAGCCGCGACGGCATTCGAGCTGACGTCGTGTTGTGTCACGCGTCGACTTGCTGATTCCACGGTTTTTAACAATAAATATGCCGACCGGCAGCGGCAGCGCTACGATAAGCTCGAGCGGATGTTCCGTCTCTCGCTGGCTAATGCGCGAAAATACGCGGGCGTTATCGTCGGATATTTGCGGAAATGGCGAAACATGCTCTCTGCGATCGGAGCGATCGATAGCTTGAGATTTGCGGTTTCCTGCAAAGTCTCCCCTCATCATCGTGCGTCCGCGACTTTAACGTACGAATAATCGGGAAATTTTCCAACATTCGACGTAAATCCCATATTTCCACGAACACGATTTGCTTCATCACTGCGTATTCGAAAATTTATAACATAAAGCTAGGAAAATTGATATCAGCTAAAAAGCAACTAATATCGTCTTAATTTCATCAGAACGCGCAATGAATCTTCCGCAATGTAACGCTGAGAAAAAAATCTTTGAAAATATGTAAATAGAGGAGCTTCGAAAACCTTCGAAGCTTTCATGGAGATATAATACGGAAAATGAACATAAAAGTCCTATACCGTTTTGCGATATTTACAATAATTATCAAGACATTAATTAAAGAAGATTTGTGTAAATAATCACGCGAGAGATGGTAGATAAGCTGTAGTGGCGACATCTGCTGTTATGTTTGTAAATCAAGTTATAAGTCTGTGTGGTTATAAGTTTGATGTCAAAATGAGCAAAATAGTCCTCTACCTTTTTCCTAATAACTTTGTAGATTTTTAGTTATTATTATAATTAGAGAACATTAATATATATTATCGCGAGCGACAATCCGCCAATCTTTTTTAATTAATAATTAATAATAGTCTTTATATTTCTAGTCAAATGAAATATTTGAATATTTGCGATATTTTCTATATATAATATTATTATTCAGAGTTTTATTATTTTTTATAGATTATACAGATTTTTAGCACTTAGATTTTAGAATACTTTTATGTACAATGCACATAAGTGAGAACTAAAAAGGCCCCAATGTGTCAAATTAATCTATTCAAAACTGTGCGCTATAAATAACGGGGAGAGGGTGGGCGGGGGAGAGTTAAATAACGTGAGATAGAAATATTTAATCGAGAAAAGCTCGATTAAATGTTTTATGAATTGATGAAATATTTTAACACCTCACTCGACTTGTGAATCATCAAATCGGAACGTATAATGAAAACACACACAAAAGTTCGCGACACACGAGGGTAGATTTAATAAGGTGACGTCCCAATTTTTTCGAGACAGTCCCGATTTTTCACTCTTTGTCCCAAATTTTTTCGAGTGCTATTCGGAACACCGATTTGTCATAATTTTCAATGATTGTCAAATAATTTTCGGATCTTTTTATCCCTCTCCCCCCGCTCTCCACTTCACACATTTATGAAATGTCCCGATATGGATGTAGGAATATCTGGACGGAGCATATTTCGCGGGGAGTGAAGTCATAGAGGTGAGAGGAATAAAAGTCGGAAATGATTACTAAATATGGCGGCAGCCTATATCACGGAGCGCAATGTTTATCTTGATATAGTGTATTGGTGTATTTATGTATACATATATGTTATATATGTCATTTTTGATCATTAAAGATGGCCGCGACGAAGATTTTCCCTTACTGCGCTGACTTCACACCCCGCGCCCATAAAAATACTTTACGCTCCAGATATTCCTACGTCCATCCCGAACTCAGGGCTGGGAAATCTGGTCTCCTTAAAGTTTAACCGTCTTGAAATCATGTGTGTTGAAAGCCTGATTGTTGTGATCTCGCGGCTGCTGAGCGGGATGACGTAGCCCTTTTTGCCGTTTGATTTGGTTATTCTCGCGCGTATTGTATACTTCTCCGTGACTGAGTTATTACGTTTTGAGCCGACGAGCGGCATACATACCGCAACAGAATACCGGAGTATGTGCACCGGCGCGTTAGTTACGATTCGCGTCGCATAATCACACACGAGGCATTTCATTGGAAATGTTGAATCGGTCTCTCGTCGGCATCGCGTTCATTAACACGCGTTTCTCCGGTCAAATCGTATCTACGCGAGTGTCAGTGCCACGAGCTAGTATCTGGAGTGACGGAGCAACGGAGAACAGGATGCTGAATTGGGAATTCGGGGACATGGGATGCCGGAACATACGTACATCCTACGATTTTGCAGGTGCATGAAATAGTGCATTATATATTGAAAAAAGAAGGTCGACAAAAGTTTTTGTACACTTAAATAATTATATTCTTTGTGTGACAAAAATTTAAATATATGATTTTTTTTCTTTTCTTAAAGGATTAATTAACAAAGAAATGTTAGAATGTTAATTTCTTAAATCCACTTTTAAAAAAAGTTGTAAATTTTTATGTAAACTCATTTTCATAGCATTTGTCTTTATATTTGTAGTAAAATAAGATATTTGAGTGAATATTTACGATCGTTTCTATACATAATTCTATTCTTCAGACATAAAAGTATATTTATTATTTTTTATAGATTTTTTTAGAGCACTTTTACGCGGAACGCACATAAGTGAGGATTAAGAAGGTCTCAGTGTGCCAGATTAATTATTTAAGTACACAAGAACTCACTTTCAAAGAAACATTGTATCTATTGAAAAAATTACACATCAGCGCAACAAAAAGTTGCGTTGACATAGTTGCTGACCAAAACGCAATTATTGAATCAATTGATAACTCATCACAGCAATTAAGGTAAATGTCCCAGTTAATGACAGTTAGTCCTAGTTAGTGACATTTTGAAAATATTTTACATTACAAAATATCAGTTTCACTTCTTCATACCTTAATATTTTAAAATATTCTGTTGGTCATTTGTTATTTTTTTTTGTAATAGTCTCTTCGCAAAGTCTATCATCTTTCAAATACTCGTTAATTCGACCACTTTTTTTCTTAGTGTACGTAAAATTTCTGATTATAATATACGTTTGAAAAACTCGACGAAAATGGATAGATACTCTAGTCAAAATTTAGGCCGGTATTCACGCAAGCATTATTTGACATATAATTATAGCTTCGTGAAACGTGTTAATTATGTTCTTAATAAAAAATCGTAAACAATAATAAATACCCCTCGATTTCAAAATCTAGTATAAATTTCTTTAACTTAACAGATATTTTTGTTATCGTAATTCAAATTTGAATGTCTATTGGTGCGCATTATTGAGCACATAATTACTATTTTTTGGCTTATAATTTCTTTTTTTCGAATCTCTTTTAATTCTCCAAATCCTATCAAATTTTTCAACGTCAATAAAAAAGTAATACTTCTATAAAAATTAATACTTATAATCATTTATGATAATAAAGTAGGCCTATACTATATAATATCATTTTCGATTTATAATATTAATTTCGAAATTGTTTCTTCAATTTCAACAAAATTTGTAGTGTAGAAACAAAATTGCAGGGTTAATGTGAATCTAAGTTGGAAATATTACAAATTTAATATATTTGAACACGTGTGTGTGTGTGTAAAATATATTTACATTTCTTTTATCGCAAATTAATTATCTACATCATTATTATCATTAATTATATTAATTATTTACTCTATCTGTCTTCTCTGAGAGAAGGACAGATAAACAAACGAAGAAGACTTACCAATTGCAACACAATATAGAATTAACGTAAATCTCTGAAGTCAAAGTAATCTCAGACAAAGTAATAAGTCTGTTTTCTTTCATCGAGCGATATTCAATCGACCTATGTCCAGCGTATCTGTTCGAAATATTGGTGGTAAATGGTTATTCCGACTTATCGGGTTGCTCGCATCTTCTACTATTACGTAGATACATGTCGCGTTGTCGCGCACGTGTCGCGCGAGCTCATGAATGAACGCGGCGCGCAAATGCGCCGCCGCGGCGTTGGGCTATTTTTAAGCGATGTGCAGACGGTTATCAGTGATCCCCGTGCGATAGCCGACACCGCTTATCATCTGTGCAACACGTCCGACTTAGTCCCGTGCGTGACTAAGAGAAAACAAAGAGGAGTCTCCGCATCGTCGACTCGTGCCGGAAGCAAAAACGAGCGCACGCGTGCGCGCTCGCGTCGTAATGAATTTCATATTATTCGCTACGCGAGTTATTTCGCTTATCGATACACCGATTATTCTTCGCGCGACGACTATGCGACATTCGCGACGATGTTCGTGATGAGGATAAGCAATTGTGGCGATCCTCGTTACATCGCGCAATAATAGATCGTCGAATTTGTACACGCTTTCTTTTTGAAAATTTTAATAGAGAGAGAGAGAGAGAGTAGAAATTACTATAGAATTTTTTTAAATAATAAAGTTTCTGTAATTTTATATATATATATATATATATATATATATATATATATTACATTTGATATTTATTATTATTTTAATTTTAATTTCATATTTTGCTATTTATATCTCACACTGACAGTAATTATCTAAGAAATAGACAATATTTATTTAGTAGCTACTACAGGCAAAGAAAAAACTAGCTTTCAGAGCTAAAAAATAGTTGTGGCAGATAAGATGTTTCACTGAAATAGGGACAGCTAATGTCGATATTACCGAAACTAAATTTATTCGCTGTTTAAACTTAGGCGCTACAGCGAGAAATATTAGCTGCTAGAAATAAATGACTGTAACAAATGATTGTGTGGCAAACTTCTTTAATATATGCATACGATAAGAAATTTAGGAATAACTGCCATTTTCTTAGCTACTTGAAATAATGTGCATTTTTAATATAAATTAATATATAATTAATATATATTTAATTTAATATATTTTTCACCTAATATATTTGTATTTTATAGCGAATGCATTTTAGGTGTCATAGCCAATTCTTAGCAGTGACAGCTAAACGATTAGGCTTTTGACTAAGTTTGAATCAGCTACCGCGGTTTAGCTTACTAAATCATTTTTTTGCGTGTAATAGCATATTTATTCTATTACTAATATAAAATATTGTTCAAATAAGAAAATATCTATTTTCAAATTTTAACTTGTTACGAAAACTATTCATATGTGAAAGCAATCGTTTATTTTATTTAAATAGGAAAATTTAGATTTAAGTAAATATGTTATTAGTATCCACCAAATTAATATTTTTTTTGTAGATTCTCTCTCTCTCTCTCTCTTTCTTTCTCTCTCTCTCAATGTAGGAACTAAAATATACTATTTAAAAATTTGCTATGTTTCTAACGAAATTTACTCTATTCCTTAACAAAATAAATCACACTGACTCTATTGTCTGTACTACCAGAAACATAGAAAAATCGAAAAAAGTTTATGTGAAAAAAATTTTAATGTTTTCTCCGTGTACTAATTCATGTAACATAACTTTGAAGACATATTTGTCACAAATACTTTACATTGAGAACTCGATTTTGCCGAGGAACAGCGTGTTTGACAGTGGCGATCTAATCAAAAAAAAAAAAGAAAAGAAAAGAGTGAAACTCGTAATTGTCGCGGTGGCGGAGATGAAAATCGGATCCGACCGATTTCGTCCGAGCGAGGATTACCTAATTCGTTGATCTGTTGGCCAATCGTTGCATAATGATAAGCCTGGTGGCCCAAAAGCAGCCACGGCAGAACGGTGAAACTCGGTGAAACCGCGCCGCTCTAGCCGGCCCCGACGTGGCATCATGGAAATAGCCAAACTAAACAGCCGAAACGCGCGGTGCCATTGCGTACAATACGACGCCGCGGCAAAGGAAGAGAAGCTAAGAGAAAAAGAACACGAATTGAGACAAAATAGCCGCGTTGACCATATACTTTCACTGGATTAAGCTCGCCGCGCGCACCGGGCCTGATTAATCTCTCTTTCTATTCTCTCCCTCCGTGGCGTTCTCTCTCAAAAACCCGCGAGATACACCTCTTTCTCTCTGGCCAAGCCCGACGAGGAGCGACGCGGGGAACCGTGACGATCTGCATCAACGTGTCTCACACTTTTTCGCACTCGTTTCTTTTCGCGCGACCCGCGTGACTCAGTGGTCCATGTCGACCGCGCGGATCAGGTGGGAAAGAGACCGAGCGGCTGGTCCCGTGCAACGTACGTCGCCTTACGGTATAATAGTCATCAATCGCGCCGGTTGAATTTGGATGTAATGAACGGAATGAACGCTCTCTTGAGACACGAAACAGTCGAAGCCTGACGGTGGCATTTGTACCGGCACGTCGCGAAACGACTGATCGACTTCTTGCTTCCCGTTCTTTACCTTCAAGGAGCAAACGATACGAGACGTACAGTATTGGTATGAATTATTGCATCACTCGATGAATTTGAATACTCGCACAAACGCTTGAGGACAGTACGACTGCTAACCACGACGTCAGATGACTTCCCACTCATTCGATTCATTTCATGTTAGTCAAATGATTTTTCAGACTAATCCTATTACTCGGGAACTCGATCGATGAATTGCACAGTGTTCCTCATTTTGCCTTTTATTCACTCTAAATTTCTTGATATTTCTTCTCAAAATCTTGCTGTTATAAATTTAATTATAACTGTTATTTCGTGTTGGCTCTAGATAGATTAAATTTGGCTCTAGGTAAGGCAACAATAACACTCTTCGTCCTCGGGGTCAATTCAATACTTTGGCATATTTTTCGGAATGTATACAAAACGAAAAAATTCGTCAAAGAATAATACTCACTCGCATAATGTGAAAACAGATAATATATGATCAATCACCAGCTCTGTCTCGGTTATATGGATATTGATTTGAATGAATAAGAATGCCGCGATAAAAATATGTCACTTATATATTTGAATTCTATGAATGTCTATGAATGAATAATTTTTGAGATGATGCAATAATTAAAATTCTAGTACTGTACATCAAACGTGACATATACTTAGAATTCCTAGAAACGACAACTCCCTTTGGATGACCAAAAGAATCATTATAACACTCTTTGCAATTTTAACAGTTTAAAACTCTCTCTATTCCTTGTATCAATAGCGACTTCTGAAAATGCTATGAATATAATTTACAAAATATAGACATTTTGTATATTGTAAGCAAATTGCAACAACTTATAATTTTTCCAAATATATAATTTCCCACAATAAAATGCATCAAAATTATCATTTACTTAGCACTTACTATATAATTAGTACACGAAAAAAATGTTATAATAAAAATTACGTTAAAATTATATTTCTTTTTATGATATTTCTACAAAGCTACACTATACTGAAATTCTAGAGTAAATTTTTACTACACTGAGAAAAAAGCGGTTAAATCGGTAGTCATCGGCCATCAAAGAAATATTGGAATCACTATCTCAATTCTACTAAAAAAATATCTAAAAGTTACATTATTTTCTAAACCGCAAGAAACAGAAATCACGACAACAAAAAGACCATAAAAAAGTTTGCAAGGAAAATATCTCCATCAAGTATTCTTGTATTAATATTAAGTATTCTTGTATTAATATTATCCTTTGTATTAATATCAAGTATTCTTGTATTAATATTATCCCTCTAGACATAATCATATTTCTTAGAAGATATAATACAATTTAGGTTTGTCAGGACAACTTTGAGCTACTTTGTAACTCTTGTTAAAAATCCGAGCTACCTTTGTTAAAAATCAATATTTTTAAGCATTTTTTCTAGAGATATAGATAAAGCATCAGTTATAAGATAGTAGCGCAATAAAATTGAAATCTGCAAATAAATGTTTTGAAAATTTCCCGGACCTTCACGAAAGTTCCTAAGCAATCAGTTATTCGTTTGGGTTACATATTTAACATTATATAGCGAAGGTTATAACTAGTTGTGCACGTAAGCTTGGAAATCGTAAAAAATCGTCGGAAATTTAATAAATATTAAGGTTTACATACAATGCCTGGTGTCGTAAGTAATAAAAAATCGATTGGTTTCCATTATCTTTGTCTGAGAAAACGGCGGATTTCTTCGCGAAGCGAGACTCATACAGAATTATACGTATATAAATACGTACGCATATGTAAATACCTCCAATAAAATACGAAGTTTAATCGAGCGGCTCAGAATTTCCGCGCTGACTCTCAGTTACCATTCGTGTCTTCGCGGTATTTCCACGCTTATAGCCGATGAAATGCGATAAGATACGCTGTGCACATTTCTCTTTGTTGACCGATGACACGGGCTGTACCGAGGCTTCTATAATGGACGCATGGGATTATCAGACGCGCGCGAATTAATCTGCATGCCACGTCGCACGACGCACCGTTGGATTAGCCTCATCGATACCAACGTCGTCGACTGCTGAATTAGGTTCAGAGCAAGCAATTAAGGTGCCATTAAGACGCACGCGAGAACTTTCTTTTTTTTGTATCTTTATTCCTGCTTTGCTAGGGGATTAACAGCGCGAATGCAACGGATATCCATTATGAATGTGGCTCGTTTCTGCGAAACGTGATCAACGGACGCACTTAAAATGTCATTAGCGCAACGACACTTTCCTTAGCTGTAGCGCGCCTTTGAGGTACACTCTCGTCCTTTTTATATGCAAGACATAAACGATTAACTGTCAGGGATCACGCGCGCGCGCAAGAAAGAGAGAGAGAAAGAGAGAGAGAAGTTTGACCTGGTTAGATAACTTTCGTTTTATCTCGTTTGGGCAGGTGTTTCTTGTTAAATAACAAATTAATTCGCGATTAAACGAACGAGACGTGAGAGTGAACGCATAACGAAGAATAAAGGAAGAGGAGCATCGAAAGGGAAGGTTTCAACGCTAAGTTGTATCAGGAGCTTCGTGCACGGCGATGAACGTTTTCTCTCGTGTGTGAGGGAACGTCACTTCCTCTGGGAGTGCGCGTTCTGAAACTTCTGAATTCGCAAATCGTCGTGCTCCCTTCGCCGTGCGCAGTTCACCGTCGCGTTTAAGCGAAGCGAACCGAAGCCAGGAAAAGTAAGGAGCTCGTGAGCGGAGGAGAAGCGTGCACTTCTGCCTCCGCCGTTATGTAATCGAGCGATTCTCGGAGCCAGCAGCAGCCGAGCGACGCGCGAGAGTGAGGTCAATTTGTGCGAAGCCCATCGCGTGTACGTATAAATACGTACACACGAAACTGAATATACACACACACACACACCACACACATACGCATACATACATATAAGATACACGCTTGCACACACGTGTATTCGTTGAACGTTACGAGCGCGAGAGTGAGTCGAGCATAGAACGTGAAAGTGAAGCGGCCAATGTGTGCGAGTGTGAGTGCGCACATATGTGCCGGCGCGCGCGTAACGTGTGTGTCACGTATGCGTCCGTGCAATGACGCGCACACACACGCGCGCACACACGCGCGCACGCACGAGTGTGCGTAAGTGGAGGTTGCGTGGAGCGAGCGCTAAGATCGGTTTACACCATTCACCAAGTCGGCAGCACCGTTATCGAGGAAAAAAAAAAAGAGAGGAGCATTTATTAGAAATAACGTCGTGGAAATGTCGTGTGAAGCTTCATCTCGCCGGAATCTCCTCGGAACGGTCTTGATCGTAAGCTAAATAGAATGGTAAATCGATTAAAAGTCTACTCGTTTTTTTTTCTTTTTTAAGGAAGAAATGTAATGTAGCAACACAGCAACGCATTTGATATCTCAGTAACTCGAAAGCTGGTCAGTATATACATATATATATATATATATAGAGAGAGAGAGAGAGAAATCAACAATAACATTAGCAGCGAGTTGATAAAAGTTATTTCCCGATTATAAGAAATAATATGAAACTTTATCAACAAATTTTCCCGTCGTACGGTAATCGACGATAATTATTAGCAATTGCTATAAAATTACTCTATATTTTCTCTCTCTCTTCCCCTCTCTCTCTCTCTCTCTCTCTCTCTGCACGGAGTGTCTAATTATAGAAAAAAAAGAAACAAATTTAATTTTAATCTCTCCTTAATCGGCGCAATCGGATTAATTTAATAGCAAGTTCCGTTATCGGAATATACACAGCGTCGTCCTGTTGTTCATGAGAGGCGCACGTCGCTCCGCTCCGCAAAGGAGAATAATCGAGGAGGAGACGCGGAAGGGACAAAGAAGAAGACGAGAGCGATAGCGGAAAGCCCGGCGGAGAGACGGCAATCCTGGTGCTTCGTGGTGCGAGCGAGTAAGAGCGAGTAGGTGAATCGCCGCCGCCGCGCGGTAAACGCGCATGGCACGACGGAGCCGTGTACGGAGTGGTGCGGCGCGGCGCGGAGCGACGGTGTGGAGTTGTGCCGGTAAGTGTGCCAAGGTGCACTTCTCGAGAAAGCCGGACCGACCGGACGGCTACCGCCGCGCTGTGCTCCGGCTATCGCCGGCCGGCCGCACGGATTTGGTCCTGTTCCATCCGTCTTGCCGTGCTGGCGGTGATAAGGGCTGGAGCTCAGGACGATTAGTCCTAATTGAGACTGGGAAGTACCAGAGCACCGACACCTTTCAGCCCTCGTTTCGACGAACAGGGGTCGAAAACGGTCCAAATATGCCGTCAACACGTTGATCATCACGTTGACCATCGTGTTGATTTTTTGCTGATTATTCAGAAGCTTAATTGCGATGATTAAAGTAGCCAAGACATAGTAAATAAGTGCAATTTCAAATGCGTGTATCTTTCACCACATTGTCGGTTGGCTCTTCATTCTATAACTGGTACTATACCGATTTTTCAGACGCAATTAATTATATTTTTTTATCTGTATCAAATAAGCAGGTTTATGTAAATTTGGCTGCGACTTTACTGATCGATTTGTAAAGATTACGTCGCTATATGACGCTCATATTTATTACATAGTATGATGACGGGAAATAATTATTGTATACGATCATATAAAATCATATATAAATCGTCATATATTGTCAAACCTGTAAACTAGCGCGATATGATTCTGTGTTAAATATAGATCACGTCAGATGTAAGTATCTCTAAGTCGAGAGAATGTCTTCTGTAAAAATTATTAGATTTTATTGGATTTAAACAAATTTACTCACTGTATGATCAAAATAGATTAATGTTTGATATCTTGCTTAACTAACCAAAGAAAACTTGACATTTCGTATACGTATCTTTGCCTAATTTTGATTGATCCTACAGCGGTGGCTCATCCCTTCTTCTGACTACGCTATTTTTTGCTTAACCTCAAATGATCCAACAGGAAGTGATGATGCCAATGAGCACTGACAATACCTTTACGGATCATGCTTGTAATATATATTCGTATTATTAAAAAAATATTAAGAAGTGCTATTCGTTAGCAAATGTTAAGAAGAATGCAATAACAGTCGATGCGTCATAGATATGCCTTGACAGTCTCCTTTTACCGCTTTCGAGAATTTAGGTGGTAAAAGGAGACAGTAAAAGTGACTGGCCGCCAAGCGGTTGATCGAGACGGTAACGAGGATAATAACACGGGGATACTAATGAAGGCAATAATAAAGTTGATTGGAGATTATTAGTCGAAATACTAGGAAAACGCCGTAACGAATAGAATACGGTGAGGAACGCGCTGACGAGAAATTGAGCGGAGAAGTGTTACGAGAGTAACACGAGGGCTGTAAATTATGCGTAGTGCAACGACGGGATGAAGTTTAATGTGAGCTGGAGGGGAGGGATGGTAAGTTGCACGCATTTAAATCGCGCGAGGGCGTCGCGTTGCGTTTTTGATCAGTCGGCAGCGGCAATTAGAAACCGGACGGAGAGCTCGAGAGCTGCCCTAATGCTAAATTAATTAACGTGCGTAGCAAAACGAGCTTCTAAATTAATTGTCGTGTTATTACGGCGTGTCCGCGAGATCGGAGATATCGCTGCGCGGCGGATCCGGTGGCGGGTAAATTAACCCCACCCTGCGACGGCATCGTAAGTAGTATCGCTAATTGCGGGAGCTGGGCTGCGTTCCGCACGAACGTAAAAATACCGTTCGCGCTACAGGCCGCTGACGTAAATCTGAAATTGCATCGAGCACGATATTCCTGTACTTATACCCGTCTCTACTCCCCGAGACACGAGAAATATTAAAACGGCTAGTTTTTAGATATACACAGACTTATATTCGCGGTCAAACACTCTTTATTATTGAGTTATCCAACCATTAGAAATACCTACTAAACAATTAAGAAGCACATACATACACACACACACATAAACACACACACGCGCAATATGAAAAACTTAAAAAAAAAATAAATCGCCTAAAAAATTCGAGGAAAAAAGGGAAAAGCATTTATTAGAAATGTTGTATATGTGAAACTTTATCTCGGAACCTCAGAACAGTCTCGACCGTAAGCTAAATAGAACAATAGATCAATTGTCAATTTATTCGTTTTTTTTTCCTTTTTTTTAAGAGGAAATATAATGTGACAATAGCAAAACGTTGATATCTCAATAATCGAAAACTGGATCGATATATACATATGTAGATATATATATATAAAGAGAGAGAGAGAGAGAGAGAGAGATATGTAGAGAGAAACCAACAACAGTATTAGCAGTGTGTTTATGAAAGTTATTTTCCGATTATAAGATATAATATGAGATCGCATCAACGAATTTTCCCGTCGTTACGATAACCGGCAGTAGTTGTTAGCAATTACTATAAAATTACATTATATTCTCTCTCTCTCTTTCTCTCTGTCGCTACACGGAGTTTCCAATTATGGAAAAAAAGATACAAATAAATTGTTTTTAACCTCTCTTTAATCGACACAATCGAGTTAATGGTCCGAGAAATATCAAGAGGTCTGAAAAATATGAAATTACTTTGACTCGATATTGCTATGTACCTATAATCCTATCCTAATATTCTAACTAGATATTTCAAGCCGGTGCGAAGAAACAAATTAGGTAATTAACTATATATAACTGTAGGAAGATAAATAATAAAAAGATATAATGATTTTGCATCTATAATCAGCAATCTATAAGGTTTCATGCCGACTTTACCTAATTAAAATATTAGAATAAGATTGTAAGTATACAGGAATATTCAGTTAAAATTGTTTTATTTCAAGTTTTTCATTTGTTTTTTTTAGAGTTTTCCAGATTTTTTAATGCAGTTCATTTTTTCTTTTTTCGTACTTTTTGTATTGTATTCTTTCCCTTCTGCGAAAAAGAAATCACGATGACAACATTTCCAAAAGCGGAGACGGAAACAAATCTTAATTTAACTAAAAGATGTCTGGATATTAACTTTGATATCTTATTGTTATCTATTAGATCCTGTAGATGTCTACTGGACGTACAAAAAACTAAAATATTCTTTTTCGCAGAAGGGAAAGAATACAATACAAAAAGTACATAAAAAGAAAAAATGAACTGCTTTAAAAAATCTGGAAAACTCTAAAAAAAACAAATGAAAAACTTGAAATAAAACAATTTTAACTGAATATTCCTGTATACTTACAATCTTATTCTAATATTTTTCTTTTTTATTACTTGGCGCAAATTTCCTGATATCATTAATTTTGTAGTAGAAAACTACAGATTGTTGTACGAATTATTTAATATAATTGTCGACATAGAGAAAATTGTATTAACTGCAGGATCGAAAACGAAACTCTGGTGTTAACTTGCTCGTTCGCCGAGAAGATAACTCGCAGGATAATTTGCTTTATCATTGATACATATTTCTTTACACGAGAGAAATCAGAATATAATGGAAACCAGGAAATATATCAGAAAAAATATTGACACAAACATATATGAAATTGCATACTAATGAAACACGTAAAATCTCTCTCTTGATATATATTGACTTCAAAAAATATATTACAGCAAAAATGCAGATTTTACACTTTTACGTAACTTTTACTCCTTTAGTAAGGATATCCATTACCACCCCATATAACTCGTTCTTATTCATCCCTGAAACTTTCGACAATAAACCACCACAATTGATGGCAACAAAGGAATCCGATATTCCCAGAAACGAAATCGAACGTATGGTAGGTAAACGAGACGAAAGGACAAGTTGCGAAGGAAGCTGCGCTAACCGCAGAATTGTTAAGGAAACTTTCGCTCTGCACGAGTGCCGTTTGGTTCTCGGAATACATTGTCAAAAGCTGATTTCCTCTGTCGGTTTCCTACAGTAATCCTCTTTATTCCAAACACATTAATTGCTCCCAGCAATAACCGAAAGAGAAGAGAAAAATAGCGGTAATCGCCCCAACAGTCTCGGAAAATAGAAAATTAGAAATTCAATCGGTTTGCTAACTTAAAAGCGGTAAACAATGTCACTTTGTTTACCGCGGCATTCGCATTGGTTGCGTTCGACAAAGAAAGCCGCTTTGCAACTGTTGTCAAATTCGTGAATCTGATTGGTGCATGCTCTTAATCCTACAGTCGTCGCGCTACTTTTCGAACACGAGTCGACGCATGGGATCTTGAGAGACCCCAATATAAAAAAGTATTTTATATTTTTTTATATTCAGAACTTAAGTATTTTTTTTTGTTTAATTAGGTTTTTGAGTTCATATAAAATATAAGAAAAGACTATTTTGGATATAATATTCTCTTAAAGACCCTATGCGACGACTGTAGAGTTAATCTCGAGCGAATCTAACAACATATAGCAATCAGATTCACGAATTTTACAACAGTTGTAAAGCAACTATTTTCTCTGACGAACGCAGCTACTGTCACGCATTATCCAGCAGGAAGGTAGACGTTCGCCACTTGTTGTGACAAAACGCGCGAGAGGCGCTAGGAAACCGGCTGGATTGAAAGCACAACGACTTCCGCTCGTTTAAGCGGTTAAGCTCGACTCTCTAAATATACCGGCCGAAAGCTCGCTCGCGCCCGTCTCCTTTTCCCGTCACGAGTCTCCGAGAGGATCCGCCGAGGTGTTCTCTAGAGTGGCCTAGGCCAGGCTGACCGTTCCGCTGCCCCTCGCATCGAGCACCGGTGCCCCTAGGCGCCCTATACATAGGCGAATGTACAGGCGGCGCGTACACACGCACACACCTGCGCACGTGCGTACTACACGCGCGCCGAATATAGATGCCGGTATTGAGGGCAGCCGCCCTAATAATAGAAGCCGAGAAAATTTTTAGCCCTTGATGCCGGCTGGCCGCGACGTCCCGTAGGGAACCGATTTGGGTCTGCGGAACGTGCGGAGGGGTGGTGACGTCGAGCGAAAATTCGGTCGAGGGAGAGCGGCCGCGGAAACCGGAAGAGAGACGTAACGGCGGCGATGTAAAACGGTATAGATATAGTTGTAGGTATCGATATAAGTTGGAACGAAGGGTTCAGTCTTTTGGCGATCGTAGCGCTTTTTGATGATTGAAATATTTATTTTCGGTAGAGATATTCAATTATCCGAACGTTTATAGCCTATAAGCGACAATGTGTAACTGTATTTGAATATTTCGTTAGAAACCAATGTATTCTCTAAATTTCTTGCGAATGTTTTTCAGTCGATTAGAATGAATATATTCCTATGTGATGGTGGAATGATTTAAGGGAGATCAGGTCTAGAAAGCCGTAAAAGTATGTTGTCTATATGTTTTTTTAGTATTTATCTTGAAAGGAAAATAGTGGATATAAAATCGCGAAATGATCCTTTTGGAACATAGATTTTCTATGTCTTTTCACTGAGTTTCATTAAAGTCGGAATAATATTACAGTATAAGTAAATAATACTACAGTATATACAGTAAAATTTAATACTCAATATTGAAAAATGAAAAAAACCAATTTAGTAGTAATAAATTCGCCTCTCGAAATTTTATGTCAATATTCTCCATGGTGAGTGGATAAAGTTAAACAACGTGTTACTGGAATGAAGTTTTTTTATGATATACTGTTTTAGATAATAAAAGCAATTTTCATTCACAAAATAATTGAAATCTCATATCTCTTACGAAAATAATAGAGTAAGGAAGAATATTAAATATCTAATAATATCTTTTCTCTTTTGTTCTAAAGAGTTCCAAAACTTTTTTATGCAAAAAGGAATTTAGGTAAAGTATTATTAGACATCATTTTCACCAGAGATTTTCACTCTGTGAGCGTAAAATTTAATACTCACCATTTTGCGTTGAAATTCATCAAAATCCGGTCAAGTCCATATTGAGAGAAATTATCCGATAAAAATTAATAAATAGATATTTCCGATCAAATTCCAATCAATTTTTATATCCGATCAGGATATCCGATTAAATTTTATCGGATATTTCTGGTATCATAATGGTATATCATCAAATCAAAAAAATAATAAACCGATATTTCTCACCGGATGTTTCCTGATTAGATATAAAAATACATCGGTATTTTGAACAGAAATATCCGTTAATTGTTAATTTTTTCGGATAATTCCTCTCAGTATATCAATCAAAGTCGCCTTTACGTTTTGAACTCAATACATCCTGCAACATATCACATTGATTGCACTTTACTTCATCATATTACAACAATGGTATGAAAATATACGGGGTAAAATAAACATTATCGTTTTGTTCCATCAACACAAAGTAACGTAAAATTCTAATGTTATGATATACAGTACGTTAAGTAAGTAAATAAATCATATAGCACTACTCTCGATTCGGCGTGTCGAAGGTCACGTGACTTCCAAAGCAAAAACACACATACATACAGGGTCCGCCATCAAAATCCGGACAAATTTCAATTTGAATTTCCCGCCTCATTTGACTTCGGTGGTAGGTCACTGTTGATGTTCGGGCAAGTCAGATGTTTGTAGTAAGTGCGCATAACCTCAAAATGTCCGAACAGATAAGATCGAATGCAGAGTATAATCGAAGAGCGGCGATAATTGAAGGCCTTCGCGCTGGGCGTTCGCGGACCGAAATTATTCGGTTCTTCGGGTACCCGAGATCGACCGTATATGACGTTGCGGCTAAATATTTGGCTTCGGAGACGTCCGAAAAAGGTTCTGCCAACCCGACAAGGAAGAGCCATTCGAAAGAAAAGTCAGTAAGGACTCCAGCAATTATCGAAAGAGCTCAAGAGCTCATCTCAGAGGACCCAGGGCTGTCTCTAACGAAATTGGCCAAAACATTGGGTGTGAGTGACACTACAATGCGTCGAATTGCTGAAGAGGACCTACGCTTCAAGTCCTATGTAATAAAAGTTCGACAAATGCTCACTTAGTGCAAAACTGGCTGTCGGATAAAATGGACATGTTTTGGTCAAAGGAATTTTGGCCTCCGAACAGTCCAGATTTGAATCCGTTGGACTATTACGTGTGGAGCGTCATTGAACGAGTGACCAACAAGTCGAGACATCCCAATGTGACATCTCTCCAAACCGCTATCGAAGCAGCATTCGCCAATATAGACAAGGACGCGTTGCAGAGAGCGTGCCAGCGCTTCAGGATGAGGATCGAAGCAGTCATCGAAGCAAAAGGGGGTTATATAGAGTAATTTTACTCTAAAAGTATACCACTAGTGATACACAAAAAGTTCTTTTGTAAGTTTTACATTTTGATGAGTAGAATTTTATTTAAACAAATTGTTCATTTTATCCGGATTTTGGTGGCGGACCCTGTATACGATTGCTGTACTTAAGATCATAACAGTCTTCGACGCGAAAGTAAACACGTCGGATGATGTTGTCGTGCGGTATTTTCGATTTTCCTAAATTTATTAAAGCGTGTGTGAAGCAAATTACGTTGCTTTGCGAGCGCGATCGTCGCATTGGGTTTGTCGTGAGCAATGGGAGTACTCTGAATTTTAAAAGGTGACTATCACATTTCACTTTTATTAGATTAAAGAACCTCAAAACTCCTAAAAAGTATGAAATTTTATGTTGACTTAATATTCCCATCTACCCACAATTCTATTTTAATATCCTAATTAGATATTTAAAGTCAATGCAAAAAATGACGCGAAAATCTGACTGATTCAATAAAAACAATTATACCATTTTATTAATTATTTGCTTATAATTATATAGCTATTTACTATTAAGTCAAAATTATTTCATACTTTTTAAAACTTTTGAGACTTTTGAAGGTTTATTCTTTCTTAAGTTTATATCTAAAAACTAAGAAATATTTACTCAATGAGAACTAATAATGTATTAACTTAAATCTAGATCCTTTTATTTCAGTAGACTAAACAATTTCTTTCATGAAAAACTACGATTTTGAGAAAATATATATTCTTCCATTTGAAACAAACTGTTTCTCAGTAAGAAAATATATATATTAGTACCCACTGGGTAAATTTTTCTCTCGGTGTAAATACTATATTGAACAAGCTATAAAATACCTTTAATATCTCTAACGGTTCTCACGATATAAGAAGTTCATACGTACAAGGTGCAAACAGATATATCAGATATGCTAGACAAACTAAGAACTTTCTTTTTTTGAAGTCGGTTAAAAATAGAAATATATTTTCAAATATGGTGTTCTTGACACCTTTATGTCCAATATCTGTTCATTTTCCGTTCGACGAAATTATGTGTATGTGCAATCTCACTATCATTATAACTAATCAGAAAAATTACTTTCTGTTTCAGATCTAACGGAGTTAACGGCCACGCCGCGAAGGCAGCTACGGTTCCGAGGGATTCTAATGTGGCACCGGAGGATCCGGTTCGGGCCGAGCAGAGTCGGCTCGAAGGTAAGCTTACAAATTTCCCATACTCCTCCGTTAAACCCTTTACTCTTGAAACTTAAGAAATGAGAATAAAGTCATTGAGTTACGAGAAAAAACCGTTAAGTTACGATCACAAAAAGCTAACCCATTCTACGCGCGCTTGTTGATTAAGTTGAAACATTAAATCTAATCAGCGAAACTGATTTCTTTTATTTCAGAACCGAAAGCAGAACGTAGTCGGCTCTGAGTTAGCGACATCTCGGTGAATGAGAAAAATGGGTACAAAAAATTTGAAGGTGACAAGGAATTTGAGACGGTTGTTTACAAAATTCGTTAAAATCGATGCGATTTTCTTTGCTCGTAAATTTTGTATGCTGTTTTTGTATGTGTTTTTGTGCCGTTTTACAAAATACAAAGCTTAAGACAAACAAGAAGTCACTTTTTCAAATGATAATATATTTTCTAATAAATATTTTATTCTAATAAATTTTCTAATAAATTTAATTTTCTAATAAATATTATATTTGAAATATCTAATAGTCATTCTTAATCCTAGACCCTAAACATCAAGAAGTTACGTAAATTTTTATTTGCTTATAACTTCCGGGAAAATGATCGAAATTCTCAATTCTTTTTCTTTTAATCGGCGTAAAGAATATCGAGGAATATGAATCGATTAAAGGTTTTGCGATTAAAGAATAAAAAAAAGTTATAATAAAAAAACAAAACACATTTAAGAACAGTAACGTTTAAAAAGTTGGTCAGGACAAGTTTTGTCCATGTTTAGGATAAACATGGTAAAAAAGAAAATTCTTATTTGGAGAATATTTTTATCGTTGACACTTTAAAACTAAAATTAATATTAAAATGAGATTATATGAGACGTTGAAGATAAATTGGTCTTCAATCAAGACGAGTATAGTCAAATTAACACAATTATTTTCTCATATATAAGCAAAAATGTCAATATCGTTAGTTATAGTATATGAGAAAATAATTGTGATTAATTTGACTATATTCGTCTTGATTGAAGACTAATTTGTCTTCGTTATAACGCCATAAATAATCTCATTTTAACATTAATCTTATTTTTAAAATGTCAACAAAAATATTCTCCAAACAAGAAAACTTCCTATCTATCGATCTGTGGAAGGTTAAATATCCTTCGATGCTTGGTGATCATATTCCTTCAAAACGCAATTACGAAAATGATAATTTAGTTACTTTAGTATTTCGTTCAACCTAGAAAACTATTGAGCAGAACTATTCATACAGCGTGATCCCCTAATTGTCTTGAGCGGTGTATAATACGCATCAGAATTGCGCCACCGCGCGTGGAACTCGCGATTACTATTCGCATTAATTTAGATTTCGCGATCGCCGTGGTCATTTGTTTTCTAGATACTTCAGACATGCATTTGCGTCATGATTACGCGCCGTTTCGCAAACAGTATAAGCTTCATTAGATTGAATCCGTCAAAATATCGCGGAGGTAGACATCGTCCAGCAATCTATCCAGCGAATCAATCCAACGTAACGGCCATGCACGCATCCAGCGACTATTTCCTTCACGTTAATTTCGTAATTAGTAGCTTTCAATTTTATGTAGAGAATGTTCCGCGCACGCGAGATTCAGTACTATCTAGTGCTATGAGTGTAATTATTTGCGAAAAATTCTATATTTCTTATTTCTCTTTTTTTGTCGCAAATTATTATATATATTCTTTCTTGCCGCAAATTTTTTTCGATCTATACTTTTTCGATTTTTTGTGTTTCCGTTTGCGCCACGATTACGATTTTTGTATATTTCGTTGCGTGAAATTCGGAGAAATTTTATGGAATTAGCCTTTGCAAAGGAATGGCAGAACGATCTTCACAGAGATATTGCAGAGCAATTTTCGCAAAAATATTGCGGAGCAGTCTTTACGACAATATCATGGATTATTCTTTGCAAAAATATTGCGGAGTGATATTCGCAAAAGTATTGTGGAACTATCAGGCGTGACAATTTCACGCCACTCTGGATTGCTTCGTTTGCGGACGACAATGATCGATTTCGCGGTAGGTCTTAGTTTCGCGACTTTTGCACGCGACCCGCGAGTATGTTTCCGAACTGATCACACTTGTCATTCCCAAAGCACCAGTATCGGTCATATCGCGATAGATATTTATTAAATGGTTTCACAAAAGTTCCGATTTTACCTTATCTTGCACAGATTCGTAGATTTCGCCCCGAAACCGATCAAAAGGCGTTTCATTCGAAATGTTAACACATCATTTAAATATAAATGTTAATCACGTCGCGAACGTAGTAAAATGTGAAGTGAAATGCAAACAACGTGGGACGATGCAGGACGAATGCTGTGGCAGCTTTCGTTGATGGATCCTGGTTGAACGTCGATGTATTTCAACGCGATATGATAAGTGTACAACTGCAACGCTTATAAGGTGTTTTCTCACCTAGTATTATTTCGTAGACGTAAATCGCATTGATTTTCGAAAAAAAACTTAGAAATAGTCATACGCAATTGTTTAAAATATTCAGATAATTTATATTATCTATATAATTCGCGCGCTCTCACAGTGAGCAAGATATTTCATGTTCAAAAGGATATTCTGGTTTAAGAAGCTGAAAAAATAGAAGGTATTTACGATTTTTTCTAAAGGAATGAATAAAAATACCAAAATAGAGTTTCTACAATTCTGTTTATCATTGTTTTAAGTATAAAACAATTATTTTTCATTAAAAAAAATTGTTATTTCTTTGCCTAAATTTTTCGTGCTGAACGCCGGACGTCTTTAACTTTGAGACGACATTATAACCCGTATAATAATCGGAAAATAAAACCGGAAAATTAGAAAACTCTCTGTATTAAGTTTTCTAGAAAATAAACCTTTGTTATATGCAGAAAACCGAAATTTGACAAAATAGTACTATGCTTAAATTACAAGTAATATTTTCTTTTTTTTTAATTTAGTATTTTGGGAAAAATACCAGTTCCAGAAATTTCCTAAAGAGTTTTTTCCGAGGAATTTTCCTATTTTCCGGGTCATATAAACCAGAAATTTCTTTTATATGAAAATCATTCGACACGGATGTATTAATGTTCGTATTGAGAACACAATGTTTTACATTGGATTTTAGTTTTAATTAAGTTCTACTATATGCAATAATAAATACTGTATACATTAACTGAAAGAGAAGAGTTTAAAAATTTCATATTTTAATAACTCATACTTCTGAAAAGAATCATGCATACAAATTTTGCGTGTAAATTGAATACAACCATCTTACGGCAAAAAGCTGATTACGAGTGATCATTAACCGTTAACCCTTTCCGTGATAATACCATCGCTCTCTGTTATTATTATCATCGCTATTAATTCGGATGATAACTCGATTCGATGCACCGACGGCGCCAGAAAGTCCTTTTTATCACGCTGACACGATATCGGTCGCGATAAGATGGCCCAAAAAAAGAATTCAATGAACTCTTCGGTGTATCTATATGCATTCTTCTTCTTCTCGTCATATCTTCTCATTTTATCCTATCACATATTCTTCCACAAGATGCACACAATGCTGTGAATTTTATAACCATCTCGTTTGAAAGTCACGGATAGTATTAACTACCGTAGGACAAATGGACAATTAATTATATCGACAAATTTCTCGCGCAACTGCATATTACTAAAATTATTTCATTCCAATAAAGTGCACACTTTGCACCTCCCATTAGTTTTTGAAGGGATGAAACATTTTTTTTTATTTTGACCAATTATATTGAGTCAATCAAGAAGTTTGATTTTTCAATCAAATTTGACTCTGTTGCATTCAATGAATGTAACCAATAATAATGAATTGTTAATTAACAAAATAATCAACATCATTTTGTCTATAATTTCTTTTATATTCCGGCAGCAGGACACTGTTAGCATTGCTTTATTGCACGTAATGTAACTTACACTGAAAGAAATTATCCGGTAAAAAATTAATAGATATTTCCGATCAAAATACCGATGAAATTTTGTTACCAATCAGGAAACATTCATAAGAAACATCAGTTCATAATTTTTTTATCGTTTTATCTAATGAAATGTGCCATTATGGTCGAAAGTATCCGATAAAATTTAATCAAACATAAAATTTGATCGGAAATATCCGTTTGTTAATTTTTATTGGATAATTTCTCTCAGTTAAAATCGAATAGAACTTTTTGACTCTGTGACTCGATATATTTTCATTTACTTCTTGAAAGAGTTTTGTGCGTGTGTGTGCATATATGTGTGTGCATGCGCGCTTTCGTATAAATATGAAATCATAATAATGTGTCTGTTAATGCACTCTAGGTCAAGTCGGAATTAATTCACGATTGAAGAAATGAGAACGCGATTACGTGAGTTGATTTTACGGAAGGAATGATTGTCCATTTCGATCAATATGTTTTCCATTCGCGTTATTAAATGACACGAAATTACGACGAATTTTAATTAATTATTGGTGGAATGATTCACGGAAACTATTGCGGGCATCGACGTTAAAATTCCACAAAATCTGTTATCGCGTTCAATGACTTTTCTGACTTTTCCACGATCATTACGAGCGTCTCGAATCATTTTCGTCCACCGTTTATATTCTATTTCGGGAGAGATATTCAACACGATAAGATAGTCATGTGAAAATAAGATAACCGAACAACTCCGGCAACTTGGTTCGATAGACCGTCCCAATATAGGGTTACAACACCGACACTTGTTTCAATCTCGACCACAATCGATTTTATTTTCGTAGTATCTAACGAGATCCCAAGTAGGAAAATTTTCCAGGATTAATTGATGATTTCATCGTTTATCGCGATACAATGAAATTATGAACGTTTAAAAATATATCACTCGATTCGCACTCGTCGTAAATATATCGCATCAAGTTAAGAAAAGAGTTAACGCCATGAAATCCTGGGATCCCCGTTCATATCTGTCCTAGGCTCGCCGTAAATCTTTTTGTTTTCGAGCGGCGCGATAAATCTACGGGGAGACACACGATTCGCGCTAAGCGCTAATTGTACGGCGCTCGGGCGGCCGTTTAATTGGGATACGAGCCGCACGCGCTTGGGCCAAGAGACCTCGTCGTCTATTCATAGTCGTACTAGAACTAGATTCGAGGGTGCCGCGACTTTGATCCGAAGCCTCGTTCCGTTCCGGCTCGTATGTACGCGGCTATCATTCTTTTCGTTTGCACCTTTGTCAGCGCAGACATACCTCATCCACAGACCGATTCGGCACAGAGCAATTACACGCCCGTAGATCATTCGCGCTCGTGCCGTTTCTTACGCGAAAAATGGAAACTCGAGGCAGCCGTTGAACGAAGTCCCTAAGATGCTCGAGGTAACGCGTTTTCATGCAGCACGGCATATTAATCCGGTGTCACTAATTTACCGCGTTATTATAATTTCATAAATTTTTTTAAGCCGCTCAAAGACTGTGTCTAATATGGAAAGTGCGCGCTATTTAATATTAGAAGTTAACATATGAAGTCCCTTATTCTAATATATATGTCTTAATATTTTATTACATTAATTATTATTTCACTTTTCACTTAATTTATTTATTTCATGTGTTATTAATTTATTTTATTATTAGAATAAATAATTTATTATTTGGATAATTTTTGTAAAATTAAGTAAAATTACTTAATATAACAAGAACATACAGACATTCTGTGTCCTTCAACTGAAACGCGTTGGTACGTTCATTAAAATCAAACTTCAGATTAATACAATCAAATTTTGTTCTCCTTGAGTACACTAATGGCGAATTCTATTAGAAGCACCAATGCACATTAAGAACGTTTCATAGTTCGTTCTTATATCTAAAATCGTCTTAAATTCGTCTCTGAATATTCCATAACTAGTATAACGATTTGTATAGCATCTGAAGATGAATATAAAATAATTTCAAATATAATATAATCAAACTCTATAAATAGCTGAAATATAAGAACGGACTATGAATCGACCTTAGTGTGCACTGGTGCGCACTAATGCTTCCAATCGAATTCGCCATAAGAAAAAAGTACTTCAGAATTTATTTGTGAGATAAAAGTTTATTTAATAAATATTATATCCCACAAATAAATATTTTCACATATTTTGTTTCTCAATATAGCATAATTTATTCAGCGCACTGGCACAGATTCCCTCAAGCGTAATGTGAATACAATTTACTAGAATTCCCTATGATTAGGCATACATGTGTAAGATTAAAAATCAAATAATATTTATTCAAGTAATATTTCAATCAAGTAATATTTATTATAATGTTAAGACGCATGTGATATAGAATGCGATTCATTAGATGCTGTAAACTTTTTGAGGCGTTTAAAGAAAAGCTATGATTGACGGCACTTCAAAGCATTTTTAGCGTCTAATGGATTGCACCCATACAGTATTTTCACAACGATCAGCTTTTGCTAATCAGTCAAGTTGGAAAATTCTCCACAAATTATTGTCCCGCTCTTTAAAGGTTATGCTTCATCAACTGATTATCGCTGAAAGCGTTCTCTCGTCCATGATCGTTGGGTTACTTACAAAAAAAAATGAACGGATAACTGATTAACTGTATATAGAAAGACGTTTAATATAGACCGTTGGCTTCATAAAAAACAGAAAAAAAGTCCCACGTGATCTTTACATCGCGCGTTTCTGTAGCGAGCGTCGATTACGTAGCGATACAATCTCCCGTACGACAATGGCCGGCCGTGCAAGCCTGAATGACTAGTTTTTAAAACAGGCCGAACGCACACAACGCGAACCGCTAGCCCTTTCATCGGCCGATCGAGAGTGCGCGCGATAGCAAATGAGCCGGCCATAATTCACTTTCTCGTCCTTGATCGTCCCGGCGAGACGTAAAAGCGCGTCCCGCGAGTTCCGGCTGCTGATGAACACGGATTTCGTGAGTCAAGGGCCCACGAATCGAATCGGGACGAATCCGATGGGCATGGTGGCCGAAGTGGGTCGTGTCGCCGTCAAGACGATTCGGTCATACGACAACTTCGGAAAGACCGACGATCAGCTCTGTGAAACGCGGATGTAGCGGCGAGATGATTATTGAGACGGAATGACGCGGACGTTATCGTATAAGGCATGTATGTGCGTGATAATTGGCTATTTAATTAAAATTTTCATGAATGTCTGAGATACTTTCTACTGTAATTTTAAGGACCAGAGATCGATCCGTTGACCTATCTGAAAAGACTTTCGCCTCAAACAATATTCCGTGAATATTAATTACGAGTTATAATGGGACGCTAGCATTCCAACTATCTTTTTTTTATTTTTTAGTAATTTTAATTAACTTATATCGGCATATAGCTGATTATATTATTATTCTCTCTCTCCCTCTCCCTCTCTCTTTTTCTCGAACATAAGGAACTAAAAATATGTAAAACATAACTTCAATATTTAATTGTTAAATTATTATAAGTAAAAAGAAGGCACTTTTTCAGACAAAAGTCATGTTAAAACTATTAGAAATCGACAAATCGAGACATTAACAGTTTATTCAAAACAATTAATAGAATTTTATACATTTTTTTAAATATTCTGTAAGCCCCATTATTGATAGAACATTGAAATATTGATAATATCTTTGCTGCAAGTTCTTTGTCAAAAACGCAAATATCTCTTTTTTTATATCGAGGAAATATCGTCGTTATTTCCGGATAATGTTAAAAACGAAATTATTAATTTTAAGAACTTGTATTCTCTCGTCATATTAAATCTGCCATTTCGTATTTTAACTTTTTTATCTGAAATTTATGATCAGCAACCCCGAAATTCCCGACATGTCAACTTTGAAGAAACTTCACCGAGAAATAAAATATATAGCTCAAAGGGTTAAGGTAAAAGTATACCGATACTCAGACTATATATATATATATATATTAGATTTAGATTATATATTATATATATATTAGAGTTAGATTATATATTATATATATATTAGAGTTAGATTATATATATATATATATATATATATAATCTAACTCTGGACGTTCTTATTATTCTGATCTGGTTAAACTTGTCTTGTTCTGGTCTTAAACACGAATATTTAAACTTTCAATATACAGAACATATATACGTGCAGTGAATATATACATATATTTTACGCTAACAATTTAAATATTCATACTTAAGAACCAAAGCAATACGAATATCCAGAGTTAAGTACCACTGTTGTTAGTGTCCGAACAGTAGTATTTTCACATTATTAAAATTGTGAATTGTGCTGTCATAGACCGATGAGTCTAGAAAATTCTTTTCATGTCAAAACACATTAGTATGCGATTGACATTCTTAAGAAACTTCTCTGCTGAGTCTTATTAGGGACCTTCTAGTTCTTCCCACCATGAGTCACAGATTTTGCGGACTTTCATAGAATGTGTATTAATCAGTCTGAGGTGGTGTTTCCGTTTATTGATCATTTTACACTAATGAAACGTAGAACAGTGTAATCCGCGGATTATGCGAACCGGAGTTGTCGAGAAACCAGAGATCTTCCAATAATGTTTTTTAGAACATATACATTTAAGTGAGAAACGCCTCTTTACAAAAATTATTAATAATCGCAAAAGAAACATATGATTGAAAATTTGCGAAACGACAGTTTTATCTTTTATAATTACTTCTTAATATGTTAATTCAGTCTTTTTTTTAAAAGCGCGGGGAACAAGGAAATTCTGAAACAATGACGTTGCGCTAAAACAAAGAAACCATAAGGATCGCCAATCGCGAAATATGAGGAAGAAGTCGAGACTGTTTCCTGTATTCGTCGGCTTTCCGTAAAACGAACAAGCGCTGAAATTGACAGTATTAAATGATACATCTATTTTTAATTAATATCTGATTCTTTAATTAGTAGTGTATTTTCTTTAATTAACCCTCAGATTGTATCTTAATGCATTATGTATATTTACAATTATATAATCACACATCATTATAGTCATTAATAATTAAGAAAAAGAAACGTATGGGAAAAATAGTAACAACCGAAAATCGATTTTTACATAATATTGTTATCCGAATACATCATTGTGAAAATTCAAAAGAATTTGCGAGTGGCGCTTTTATATTTGCATCTGGGGTTGGGAGGAAGCGGTGCAGAGCTGAGAGCTCGAAAAGAACTCGGCATACGACGACAACAAACCCTGGA
Organism: Odontomachus brunneus; assembly: GCF_010583005.1. NCBI lineage: Eukaryota > Metazoa > Arthropoda > Insecta > Hymenoptera > Formicidae > Odontomachus > Odontomachus brunneus. Next base: position 472,905 of record NW_022639633.1, on the reverse strand, counting down.
CGAGCCGAAATTGTCGCTCGCGCGCTAAATTTACGCGCGATCGCCTAGAGGCATTTCGGCCGATCGAGGGATGCCATTCAAGTATTTCCAATTAAGTCGCCGACGGCGAATGAAACCCTTGCAGCCGTGGCCAATTGTCACCGATACCGCGCCCCGAAGTTACGCGCACGGAAATGAAACGTATATTCTGCGAACGTTAGAAATTAGAAGAAACCTAACACGCATAGTGAGATGAGACTGATGAGGAAAAGCGTGACGCAGAACGAGGAATGCTTTTTCATCACGCGTCATACAACAGAACTTGAATGGCATATTGTCCGTTGGGATCATATATTAAAATGTCGTCTAAAAAAATATTTTATATTTTTAACACACACACACACACATATATTTAGCATTGTAGAGAAAGGATATGGAAAGCACACACATAAAAGATGTGGGCAATATAAAGTTAAGAAGAGGATAAAGAAAGAAAGAAACCTTACAAAAAATAAAAAGAAAAAAGAAGGAAACTAAGACTTATATTAATAGCTGTTATTTTTAACTTGTGTCCGCTCAGTGGACTCAAAGTTAAGTGTGAGAGTTTTCCAGTCGAATTATATAGATATAAATGTTACATGTATCATAATTCAACTAGGAAAAACCTGGATCTAATTCTGAGTAAAAATATCTATATGTGAAATGAGTTTCAGATTATTACTTAATATTAGAAATATTAAAGCAGTCAAAGTGACGGATTTGTAGTTTCTTATAAAAATTACACAAATTTATAACGGTGCATTTTATATATTTAATTGACGCTATATACGAATAAGACTAAAAAAGATAAATGAACATTTCTTTCCTTGCATTACGTATTTCTTTTAAACACCGTAATTTTATCGCTCTGATAGAGATAGGTCGTTAATCAGCAAGTACTAGTGTCTCTTGTGAGATACTCAGACTCGAATTCAGAGTTAGACAATAGTTTCTCAATTAAATCGCAACTACAAATGCAAATATTATATATAATCAAATTGAAAAACTTAGACCAAACTTTGAATGAACATCTAAATATCTTACATGAGACAAGTTTCAGATGACAACTATTAGTATGAGTCTCGTATCAATAGTCATTACTTGAAGCTTTTCTCTCACGTGAGATACTCAGATTTGAATTTAGAATTAGATTAGAGTTTTTCATTCGAATTATATAAGACTTATATCCTACTCTAAATTCAAATCTGAATATTTCAAATTTCAAGTATTAATGGCCGGTTTTTCAATAGTAATTTAAATATGGATTCAAGTTTAAACTCTATTCTAACAATGCGTTTGTTTTGTTTAAATCGAGTTTAAGTTAAAATCTATGTTTAAACTATCATTGAAAAACCCTAAGAGTCGTAAGAAGAGTTTAGCAAGAATGTGAACAAGGAAGTAGCAATAAAGATAAAAAATCCAAATCAAAAACTTATCAAAAAAGGAAGAAAAAGAAAATCGTGTTGGAGAGGAACATCAATCATTTTAAATCATCACTGAAGAGATTAACATGTTCGTATGAGATTATTGATTGAAGATTGCAATCAGACTAATCAAACAAAGCAGAAGCAAGTTTTAAATTATTTGAGTAATCCGACTGCAATCCATAGCCTGATATGGGCGTTAGTCGAGCATATCGATATTTCGGTGCAGATTTGCCCTACAAAACGAAGAAAAAAGACAAGACGAATGAGCGAAGTGGAGAAGAGGAAAGAACGCGAAAGAGCGGACAAAAACGCAATTCTCGAGGAGGAGGAGAAAAGGGGAGGAGAGCGGGCGAGCCGATAGAAATGCGGCGCGAACGCGCGTAGTAATGCATTTCCATAATTTCTAATTAGTAATCAGCCGGTAGCTGTGCGCACGCACGCCTGCCTGTGTCGCCTTCACCTCATCGGCATCGCGCCGCGCCAAAGAGAACTATTCGCCGACGGTACAACACACGGCTACACGCGGCCGCGTGCGTGACTCTCACACACGTAGGCACGCATCGCGGCGTGGTAAGTCGCCCGCTGGCGTGGTGCGGTGCACGCGTGTGTGGGTGAACACGACGGTGGCGGCAGACCATGCCTGACCAGTGTGCCACTTTCACTGGCTCGTATTTGGGTCATCGCATCCACCTCGCCTGCCTCTTGCTCGCTCTTCTGGAGGGGTTGGAAAGGATTCGCTCGCGCGCGCCGCAGCTGTTCGCGCGAGCGCCGTGTAGAACGCGTGAACATGCGCGCGCGCGCACGCACGCTTCGCCGTCGGCATGAATCGTCCCAATGCGTGGATCGCGGCTCGCCTTTCCAGATCGACTTCCACCTGTTGCTGCGAAATCGCCGTGTTTACGCGATGTCTCAGGGTTAATCGGGAGTAATGGACCCTCGAGTATGCGCGCGCGACATCAGCTCGAGCCCGGTTTGCGCGGGTTTCTTTTTCAATGTGTCGCTGAGGTCTGCTTCCTCATACACGATAACTTTGAGAGATTGACAATAATACTGACGATTCCCCGGAAGAAAAAAGGGCAAATATCCGAAATATCGATATGCTCGACTAACGCCCATATCAAGCTATGAATTGCAGTCGGATCACTCAAATAATTTAAAACTTGCTTCTGCTTTGTTTGATTAGTCTGATTGCAATCTTCAATCAATAATCTCATACGAACATGTTAATCTCTTCAGTGATGATTTAAAATGATTGATGTTCCTCTCCAATACGATTTTCTTTTTCTTCCTTTTTTGATAAGTATATCTGGATTTTTTATCTTTATTGCTACTTTCTTTAAGAAATTTAGAGAAGTAGAATATAAGATATATCTAATTTGTATTTGACATGAGATAAAAAATACAATGTTTCAAGTAAATTAAATTTAATATTTGACCACGAAACTTTTTCGGACATACCACTTAGAGAGTTAATGATCGTTACTTGAAACTGGTCTCACTCAGACTCGCATTAATAATCATTACTTGAAGTTGCTTTCAAGTGAGATACTCGAATCTGAGTTCAGATTTAAATAAGGGATTTTAAATCGCGATTGCAGATATAATGTCATATGTATCATACAATACAACTGAAAAACTTGGATCTAATTCTGAGTGAAAATCTGAATATCTCACGTGAGATAAACTTCAAGTAACGACTATTAATACAGGTCTCAGATCCGAATTTAAAATTATATTTGACTTTTTCGATTAAATCCTATGATGCAGGTGATACATTTGTAATTATAGTTCAACTAAAAAACTCACGTCCGATTATAAGGCCCGTATTAACAGTCGTTATTTAAAACTTGTTTCACGTGAGATGCTCAGAACTGAATTTAAAATTATATCTGAGTTTTTCAGTTGAATCACACGTTCTACGTGGCGTATTTGCAATCACGATTCTACTGAAAAATTTGCATCTAACTCTAGATTCATAAATATGAACATGTCGCTTGAGGCAAGTTTCAAGTAACGGCTATTAATAAGTTAGCCTAAGTTCAAATCCGTGTATTTCGCTTGAGACAAATTTCAGGTAACAGTTATCAATCCGTACCTAAGAGTTAACTTCACGCTCTAGCGATTGCTCGCTGAATATCTTTATTAGTGTGACAGAAGAAAAATGTCTATCGCTCGTGACATTTTACAATTTTAGCGTACTCGCGGGCTTGCGACTCGCAAAAATTTATCTGTCCCGGTGGAAGAACGATTATAAGCACACAACACAAATTTCAGTGCTTAGCTTCAGCGGAGCCACTAGACGCACATTTGCTCCTCGCTTGAAAGACCGCACTTAAGTTATCGCCTATTATGTAGTTACCTCGCGTTATGCAGCTAAGCGTATTATGCGGCCGGCTAGCCGACATCGGACTCGTGTGTGCGCGCATGCTTGATTTGTTGTGTCTCCGAGACGCTTTTCTCGGCCGTTAATGCGCTTACGCAAAAATCGATCGATGTATACACAACCACGTCCATACACACGCACACATACATACACACACGGGTACTCGGTAAAAGCGCACGACAACGTAATAACGCAGTTGCGACGTTACCGCGCATTATTATTAGCGCTCAGCGATTCTGCCGAGAGAAAGGAGAGAGAACATAAATCTCTAATGATCGTGATCGAAGACGTTCTTAAACTTTGCTCGGGTAAACACTATTAGAGCCAGATCGCGAGAGAACAATCATAAATCTCGAGGGGAGCAACCGCGACCGCCGGCGGAACGTATACACGATGACACACATATGTGCGCATTCAGAAAAATGGGTAGACGTTTGTGGTAATAATTTGCGTCGCGCTAAAGAGAGTCGGCTGATTCTATCGCGGATTAGATTCATTTGAAGACTTGGATATAAAACCCGCGCGCACATCCCGCTTGCTCGATTGCATTCACAAGCTCGCGAAAAGAATTGAATTAGTTGAGTCAGCAAATCTATAGCCTGCTGGACAAAATTGATCATTATAACTAAACAGATCTACTTCCATGCAACAGACAAAATTGTGTAAGAATTATAAACTTGTTTATAGAAAAAATCTATTTTTGTTGATATTACCTCGGTTGTTGCATCAAATCGTTTCGTTAATTAAATTCTTTAAATTTTATTAAATGATATTTCCCTCAACACAAGTGAAAACACTATCACTCGAAGAATCATAAGAGTAAATATTTATTCAAATTTATAGAGTGGATTTTTAATGCATATGAGTAATTATTTTATTTTTATTTTTAGTTATTTTAATCAATTAGTATTCCCGTGACGATAAAATATATCAAGTGCATTCTTCAAAATTTCAAATTATTATATAATTCAATTTCATGATATTCAGAGTGGAGAATTCACTTTAAATGAACAAAAAAGCATTGGAACTCGCGTAACTTGATTGTAACTCTGCTTTCTAAACAGATTTCATTAAAAAAAAATTTAAAAGATACTAAATTTTCTTTAATATCACAGCAAAATGTTTAGTTATCTCAATAAGTATATTCTAAATAGTATATCCTAAATTATATTTTTTCATTGGTTTTGATAATAATTTTTGCTGTACCAAAAAATCTGTTACGCTATAATATCAAATTTTATTAAATGTGATCAGTGTCAGACTTTAATTGATTAAAATTCCACATTTGACTGAAATAATCAGCAACTCAATAATCAAAATAAATTTAATCATCATATACGTAAGCACGAATAATTTAACCGAATGATGAAATTAATTATTAATCAATATATAACTAATCAAATCAAAGTTTAATTAATAATTAATTTCATAAATCGATGTGATTACAGTGATTACACATGTGATGATTGATTTATTTTGATCATAATCCAACTAACATTTTAATCGATTAATGTCCAACACTGAATGCAACCATTAATCTAACGCAGCTCTGAAACTCAGTTACTATAACGCAGAGAACTGAATACAATGTTGCTAAGCTAGCAAAGTTTTCAGTTGCAATGACAAATCTTGTTCATTCCGTAAGTAAATAAAACCTCACTTCCTCCGATCCGTGTTATGCAATTCGCTTTATGCAGCCTACCTCTTCTTTACGTAGGCCGCGCGTTTGGCGCTAAACGTGGTTATCTGATTCACATCTCGTTATTACGTTATAATAATTGCAATTTTCACGATGGAAAACAAAACATAGAATATCATTATTAACGTGATTTACATTGGCCTATATCGCGAGCCTCGATGAGGCTCGTCGCGACTCTCACAGAGTGGGCGAAATAAAATAAGAAGGAAAAGATGAAATCAGCCTTCGTGATTTAAGCCGTAATCGATGTATTCTTCAGACGCATCGCGATTGAGCAACCGAGCGAACGGGTGAACTGCGTGGCTCCAACGGGACTCCACCGGTCTCGAGGAGAATTTCCCCGCGATCGAATCGACAATCTGCCCGATCGCTCCTCCATTCACGCTTCATTGCCAATATATCAATGCATTCATTACCCAGGAAAGCCGTGGGCCACAAACGGACTTAGCAGCCGGTGCACGACGAGGTCGCGAGAAACGCGACAGCTCGTGCCGGCGAGCCTTTTGCGAATGCGCGGGACGCTCTCTAAGCCGCGCGCTATCGCGCAAAAATCGAATGTCCGGGTCTCGTTTGGAACTAGGGATGCACGCTGAATAACATCCAAGTACCGGTGTTCTTCGTAATCGGTATTAACTTCTATTTAGGGTGAGCTGAGCTATCTAGGAGAGGAACGGTTAAAGCCTGTAAATGAACGCTTAGTACCAAGCTGTAATATTTGAACGGGCGAAGCCAAGTTAACTTTCTGCGGCGCATTTCTTTTTTACATAATCACGTAACTTGTGAGTAGGATGACCAACCGTCGCGAATTTTGCGAGACATCCCGATTTTCGGCTCTCTATAAAGGCATCCCGAAAGAACTCTAGACGGGACGCCATTTGTCCCGATCTTATCACATAACGTAAAAAATTTTAACGTAAAATTTTATTGTTACTTTTCTATTCTTTTGATGGCTGTTTTTTTTATTTCGTTTCAAGAATTTTATCAGTCTAGTTTTAGAGTAATGACTTATATTAAAAAAATAATAGAGAACGCTATGTTGTGTTGATCGTTTGGCGTTGACCTAATAACAGATAAATACTTTACTATCTACCTACCTGCCTACCTACATGTATCTAATTTATTCAACCTACCCATTTTAAAAATCAATGTGTCAAGATGTACTTATATGTGTATAATAAACAAGAAAGAACACACTTATTTCAAAACAGGATTTTAAAAAGGGATATTGTGATACGTTAATATTACAAGATATTTTGTAATCTAATATACCAATGAAATATCCCGATTTTTTAAAGTCGTATATTCCGAAATTGGCTAATTAAAAATTGGTCATCCTACCTGAGTTACTTTTAATTACTCACTTGGACCGTAAAAAGAGAGAAGCGCCACATACCTTAATATTATAATAAACATTACAAACTATTCATTCATTGGATGATGCAAATTAATAGATTACTAGGTCATCCTATCATTCAAATAGTGATACCATCTTAAGGTGGCATCAAAGAAAATATCAATATTTTTAGAAACGAACTTCTATTTTGATTTTAGACAGAGAAGCCGTATTTAGGATACAAATGGGATTCCCAATTGCACATCGTAGTGGGATAACCAATTTTAGGACAAATTTGAGCATTCTAATCGGAACTTATACCGCGCGTACGTGGGAAAATCTTGGGAAATTTCTATACGGACTTTTTTTTGCCGCAAAACCGGCTTTCGGCCGCGCATAGTTTTACGTTGGGAATCCTCTACCGTCAAATATCCCGAGACAATCTTTGCACTTGTTGTTTCTACGATATAGATATAGATATCAACCAGTCGGATCGATTCTAATGAATGCCTCGCGACGGAAAGTTACTTCTCCCTCCTCTTATCGTCGAAACGAGCGTATCTCAAAGAAGCATTACTTTCGGGGAATCCGTGGAGTACCTTCGCCACTACCTGTGGTATTTGCGAGCGGATGAGTGAAAGTATCGATACCCTGTTAAATTTAAGCATCCCTACTTAGGACAGACACGTCGCGGTGCTACTACTCGCCGACCGATGTCCTCTCCACGACGGTGGTGCAGGCGCAGAATCGTGTGGTTCTCCCATTTACCCAGTTCCCCTCGCTCGCTTGCTCGCTCGCTCGCTCGCTCGCGCACGAACGTACCTCGGTTATGTAACCAAGTGAAAGTGGCACAAGCACCGCTGAGTGGCGCGGGGCACCGACGACGACGACGATGTCGACTCGCGAACAGCCACACCATCCACCGTGGTGCTACGACGCCACCTCCGGCACCCATCCGACCAGATACGATCCAGCTTCACGAACAGCTCGCGCGCGTCCTATCTTCCTACAGATTTACGTTGCACCGCGTAATCCCACTGCCCCACCTATCCCTGTCGGGATATCTTTGCCCCACGTTCCACGGTTTCCATCGAGGAGAAAAACCCTCATTGAAATTTCCAAAGATTTTTCCAGATAGCATAAATTCCGATTTGGCCTAAATTTGTGCTGAAGAGAGTAACCAAGCTCTCATAAGCTTTTAGTCCCATTTTGTAGCATTCGAAATCTTATATTATTTTTTTTTATAAAATTCTAACTATTAATGAGCAGGTTAAAAATATATAAGTATCAAAGCGATGCGTCGCACAATTTGAGAAAAAATTACCCAAAATTACTCAATCATTGATTAATTTCATTATAATCAGTAGTTATTTTGGCCAATTCTACTAGTCACAATTTATATAGTATTAAAATAGGGAATCATTTTTGTATCAATCCTACTGTATTTAATAGTTTACGAAATAGAAAGAATAAAATAATTTTAAAATACTTTGAATATTTTACTGAATAATGAAATTATTTGGAAATAACTGAATAATGGAATTATTTGGAAAGATATAATTTCATTTTTATAGTGGAATTCTCTTATATATGGCCTAAAGAAAATTCTTCTAAAATCTTAAAAGGAAAATATTCTAAGCACAATATTCTTCATCGTATTACAAGAAAAAAGTTTTTATCCTCTTGAGACCGTATATAAAAGGAACTCGTTAAAAGTGAAGTTATATTTTTTGGATGAATATGTTTTGTTCAATTCTCATGTAAGTAATTCTCATGTATGAAGACCAGAAAGAATTTCTGTAGAATTTTAAAGTCCCTCGCTTAGAATCGCATGTTTGAAACATTATACTCCTAATTAGAACTCGCGAGAATAATTATTTTAGGCAATCGAACAGGATTCCAATTAAATTCTAAAAGATTTTATGTCCCAAGCTATTTCTCTTTTTGAAGTTTAAGTAAATTACGCGGTTGATGTGTGACGAGCTGTGTTTAAAGCGCTTGACATAGACGTGGCGTTTAATCGAGCGCGTTTCGCGCTACATTTAGCGAGTACGGGTCTAATTTGTAATTAGAGCGGGTACTTATTACCTCCTCACAGTGCGTATTGCCTATGCGACAGCAAAGATGATAAGACTCTGCACGATGAATTAGTATATTTGCAGGTAGAACGCTCTCTCGAGCGGGAAGTGGCGCAATGCCTCTTACGGAAACTGACAGCGTGAATACTCGCACCGATTTAATGCTCGCGATGTCTCGGCTTGTTACATGTGTGTTATCCTTACTTATGAATCTGTGCTACAGCGTCTTATAGATACCGAGGCACCTTTCGCCGCCAACATAATTTTCTCACAATCGTGTCCTTAGACTCAGTCATTATCTCGGGCAAGATTTCTGCGCGTCGATACCATCCCGTTCCACGCCCGGAGAAAGATCAGCGGCTGCATCTATCGAGATCCATGGACATTCAAACGTGCCTCGCCTTTACCCCGATTAACTTCTCTTCTCGTTGGATTTGTAGGCTCCGCATTATCGACGATCGAGCCGATGCGTTAGCTTTTCAACCACTTTTGCGATCGTTATCGAGAGAAAGGTGTTTTATTTAAATTTTTTTCCCGTATCGATTTCACGCGTAACTGTCAATTACCGGAGAACACGTCAGTATGGGAATGACATTAATCGATTAAAATTCATTCGGCATGCATGCATATTGAAAAGCGCGGCTACAAATTTGCAAGTTAAAAAACGCGAGGGTCGATTGCCACTTTATTTACAAAAAAAACAATCGTGTCGCGCGATTACGTCGTAGATTATCGAGGATTGACCGCAGCCGGCGGTTTCTTCGGCAATTTCTCCCCAAAGGCCGGCCGAGTGATCGGCCGACTAGCCGCCACAGGTACGAGGCGAGTCTCTCTTTGCATTCTCGGCCGAAGTGGAAAAACATTTCGTGGCCGTGCGTGTAGTCGACTTCCAGTGTAAACAGACAGTGGCGTAATAGGTTTCTCAGCCGGTCTGGCTCGAGCGGCTATTGAGGTGGATGTGTACGCTACCGCCGCGTCGCGCCGCGCCGCTTTGGTCCCGTAAGAGCGAAAGGAATTCGCTGTTTTGTCGCGAGAAAGAAGTAGGAAAAAGGGAAAGGGCGATTGCGCGCTTATTAGCTGTGCATCTCGATGGCGCCGAGTAAAAACGGAGGACATACTGTAGTAAACATTGCAACGAAATTTTTGTAGTCTCTCTCTTGGATCATGCAGAATTATGACCGAAATTATTTATATCTCTGTTTAAAAAGCGTTATGACTTTTTACTGCAAAATTATTATAATTATTTCAATGTTTTCCATATATCATATATCAGATGGATCTTACTATTTTTATAGTAACTTATGTAGCAACTTCAATATACTCCAGTTCTCCAAAAAACAAAAAAGAAACATTGAAAAAAAAAGTAGAATTTTAATGTAATTTTTACTATAATATTTTCTTCGTGTGCAAATAAATATATAAAAAATAATATATATAAAAAACAAATATTTAAAGATACTTTCTAAATTTGTTGGAGTGAAATCAGGAAGTAATGCGACTACCGTCGTACACTCAAATTTGAGTGATATTTCATTTTTATAGAGTGAGTTCTCCGCTCTGAATCGTCCAGTGAATATTTTCACTAGAAATTAAAGAGTGAATCTGAAATGTACTCTTTTGTTACAAAAACATTTAATCAATTGAAACACTTGTTCATACGCTAAGAGAAAACAATATCTAAAGATTATTAAATTTTTTCTAAAGATTATTTATTTTGTTACAAGAACATTTAATCAATTGAAACACTTGTTCATACGCTAAGAGAAAACAATATCTAAAGATTATTAAATTTTTTCTAAAGATTATTTATTTTGTTACAAGAACATTTAATCAATTGAAACACTTGTTCATACGCTAAGAGAAAACAATATCTAAAAATTATTAAATTTTTTCTAAAGATTATTTATTTTGTGAGTACATTAACAGAGGATATTTACTTAAATATAAATTTTTTTATCTAAACAGAATAAATAATTACTTTGTCATGCAAAATTAAAGTTTTCTTAAGGGGGATTTTAAGAATATGTATACTTTCTTATTTGAAAAATATGTTATACTAGTATAAATAAAAATATGCTGTTAGTATGCACCAAATAAATATTTACTATTTTTTAGACATTTTTTTCTCTCGGTATGTGTAATCAAAATCCGCTATGAGTGAAACATTTACTCTTGCGATTTTGAGTCGCAGTATATCCATTATAATTTTGCGTAAGAATACTATTTTTTAGACATTTTAAGCAAAATTCAATTCTAAGAAATTTAGAGATTGCATTTTCGGAAGGGAAAACGACAAAGTACACGCTGCACTCTTTCATCTGCTTCAGAAGTCGTTCTATCAGAGTCTGATTCATTTGCGTGTTGCGCAATTAATATCCATCGAGATTTTCCCATAAATTAAATCATACCGCGCTAGAATCGCGACGTGGCATCTAAAGCGAGCAAAAGGACACTGTATAAAATTGTTGCTCCAGATATGAAATGTTAGATCGGATGACATTGAACACATTTGCGGTAACGAGAGAGCGATCGAGCGATCCGTACGGGAGATTGTAGATATCCAAGATCCGGTGTATGCGGATTTCTCTACTATCCGTCCGTCGGATATCTCCTCGATAGAAACGAGGGAACACGTTTCAGAAGCTGCGCGCCGGATAAGTCGAGCATAATCGCACCGGTAACTGTGGAACCGGTTGCGTTAGCTATGCTGTAATAATAATGTGCGAAGCGTATATGCACGTACGACGGCAAAGGTCGTTTGCATACGATAAGAAGGACGTCACCGAGGTACGATTCGCGCATAAAAGCGAATAAAATTTCATTGTCGAGTCATTCGGAGATTTGAGTATCATCGTCGCAGTAAGAGGTCGCAACTCATCATCAGCACTTGAAACAGCGAGTCGTTAGTTATGTGAATTTTAGTTAAAAAAAATGAGACGAACGCGGCTAAAAGACATAATGTAAACTGCAATGAGAAGAAAAAATGTTTTTGATACTTGCAACTTTATAATTGTTCGGTGAAATAATTACACTGTCTGGCAAATTTTTACTTTTTTTACAACACGCACAAATAGTCATTTCCCGTGTATTTTTGGCCGCTAGACACGAATCCGTTGTCCGAATCTAGCTATCACATCACAATTTGGAGATAAATTTGATAGAAAGGACCAAAAACGACAATTGTGAAATATTTTGTGACATAGCAGCCGCACAAAAAATGTTGCTTAAACTTTATTAGTGAAAGTATAAACTTTGAGCTTTAAAATTTAATACGTTTTTTTTCTCATTTTTATACGATGTTTCGTTGTCGAGATACAGTTATTAAAAAATAGCCTTTTTTAGGTAATAAATGAAAAAGATATTTGATTCTATCTTATTACATTCTTATCTTATCTTATTATATCTACATTCTGTGGAAAACAAGTGCTTTTTACACTTACATGATATAATCTGAAAATATTAAATAACTTCAACAAAATAATTTCACATATATGTTTGTTTATATTATGGAGACAATAGTATAGTCTATATTACGGACAAATGCATGTGTGAAATTGCTAAGTTATTGTCGTTTTATTTCATATATTCCGATTATATCATACAAGTACAAACAGTATTTACTTTTTGCACAATGTAGTATTAAGATTTAATTAGTATTACAATATAGTATTAAAATAGAAATGTCTGTTTCACTTGTTATTATATATACATGGCAAAAAAATTATTTTTAAATAACTATATCTCCAAAACGAAAAATCGTGCAGAAATGAGAATAAATACATTTTAAAGTTCAAAGTTTATACTTTCATATAATATTAATAAAATTTCCCCTAAAACATTTTTCAAGAAAATGAAAAATATTTTTTTGCTGATACTGTGTCATGTAATCCTTCAAAATCATCGTTTTTGGTCTGTTCTTATTCCATTTTTCTCCAAACTGTGCCAAATTTAAACTGCGGATTCATGTCTAGCGGCCAAGAATATATTAGAAGTCACTATTCGTATTCATGTAAAAAAATAGTATCGGACATTTTTATAGTTAGAGAAGCCAATTTTATAAGTGCTACTATAATATTGTTAATAATAACCTTCTATGCATACTGCTACTACCGCTTTACTTTTTGGAACAACAAGAAGATAATTTGGAACTGAGAAAAAAATTGACTAAATTTCAAAAACGTTTGTTTGGATAGTACTGTAAAGATATTTGTTTAAATTAAGTAATTATTTTTTAGAATTAAAGAAACAAATTTATATTTAAAACTTCTTTATTTAATTTTAGAAAAAATAATTAATTTAAACAAATATCTTCACACAGTACTATCCAAACAAACGTTTTTTGAAATTTAGTAAATTCTTTTTCTCAGTGTATGGTCGAAAATATTTATAATTCTCAGGGAGATTAACAATTTCTTCTTTCAGATATTCTTTATGGTTTAATTTCATCCTCTCTTTCTCTATCTTTCTCTCTCCTTCTCTTTTAATGAGAAACATCATTAACACTATGGAGCTTTGTACGAACTCGCCATTAGAATTCTCAACTCTCGATTCATGGACGAAACGCGATTGCGATTCTTCCGAGCGAGAGATCTTCCTCCGGCCTCCGGAGGCTGCGCCGCGATTATCCCGACAGGAGCGAGCCGTGTAGGAAAGACCGACGTAGGCACATCTATCGCTCGCGATCTCGCGGGAAGGGGTAATGGCTCGGCGAGTCGCATGCACCCTGTTTACCGCGCTGCACCGCGCCGCGACACTTCACCGGCCCACGAACTCCGGTTATATAACGGCTTAATTACTCTGCCCCATTTTCGCGAGGCATTGTCTCGATGGGGGCACTTACTTTCGAACGCGCCGCGCCGCGCCGTCGAGCGAAGCGCTTAGGAGTTTAGGAACGATTGCGGCCGCCGCGACCGCACTCTCGACGGCCAATTTGCGCAACGCCTCCCGGCGCGCTTCGTTTCCCCCTTTTCTTTTTCTTCCTTTTTCTTGTCCTTTTCCCCGATCCGGTCGTCGCACCGTTCGCCGATCCGTCCTGTCGCAAAACGCGGTTGGACCCCGCCGGATTTGCGCGACAGCGAGGAAATGCGGTCATAATTTCCGAATGGCGCGTCAGCTTCCTTCCGGGATTAGCACGACGTATATTTCCTAACCGATTGTGATTAACAGGAATTAAATCCACAAGAGTAAAAATATATTACTTTGCAGAAACAATACACATTTCAACGTAACTTGTACAACGCCGTACGTTGGGAATGTTACATGGAGAGAACATTATAGTTTTTTTTCATATAAATTTTCTCCTATTGTACTGTGTTTTTAATAGTGCAAAAATAGACTGTCAGTAAGGCCTATCTTGCTAAGAAATACAGTAAATTTCGTTAGAAACTGTTAGCGAAATTTTTAATAGCACACGTCAATATAAATATAAATAATACAAAATGAAAGAACAGTTGATTACTACAGAATATAGCAAAATATATTCCTTCGTCACAAAATTCTACATTTGCTATAAAAAATTCTCCCCATATAGCAATCAAAAAGCATAACCTCATCCTTGGTGAAATCCTATTATGTTAGCCTCAAGAGGCTCCAAGAAAATTCTTCTAAAATTAAAATAAAGATATTCTAACATCTACAATACAAACCTCTGGAAGATTCTTCTAAAAGAGAGATATTCTAAAAAACGAATTCAAAAAATTCTAGAGGTACTACTTTCTATAATTTCATATGCTAAGCGAAACTCAAAGAGTACTTACTGAAGGAGTAATTGTCTTTCAATAAAGAGGAATAATACTTAGAATATTTTCTTTTTGGTTTTAAAAGAATTCTCTTAATATAAATGGATTTCACCAAGGATACTTTTAAGGGAGAAAGTATAAAATTTTGATAAACGTTGAAATTAACAATTTTTCAGAGAAAAGAAACTTGTTTGAACAATTTAAGCTATCGGCGATTGAAAAAGCTTCTTGTAAAACTTTCGACTAGCTTATATACGGGACTTAATCACGAAGAACATAGAAATCGACGTAGATGTCGCAACTCGTAAAATCAAAAAAATGTTCATGGCAAATCTCGTCGCCGGGAATTCGCGAACAAAAGAACGTACAAAATCATCAATATGTTCACGATATCAACTCGGATTACTAATATAACGGAAAATTCCGAGATTTCTGGCCACACTATGCTCACACTATATGACCTGAATAACCTAAATAATCTGCAATAACATGATCGACTTTCGGCCCATGTGCGACAGTCCGACATTCCTACGACATAGGATCCAACGTTATGAATGCGGCTTTAGACTATTGAAAAATTATTTTCAAGATTCTGGGCGTGTTACTGAGGGAATAGAGTGACATTAAGGCACATTGTCAACCAAGAGACGATGCAGAGCGAAATACGCACACTTTATGTAATTTTCGAAAATACACCTTTGCAAACGCGAAAATTTCTTTAAGAAATTTTAAAAAATTATCCCAGGCTTAACTCGGCTTAATAAATTAGCAAAAACACAAAATATTCGGACTCGAATCTCGGCTTAATAATTTAACGGGAAATCGAAATATTTCGGTTCGAGTCTCGGCTTAATAATTTAATTTTTTTTCAATTTGTTGAAATTTAATTTGTCGTCTTGTCAACAACAAACGCGTATGTATAAGAAAATATCTCCAAAGAGATAGTATGTCGTATGTAATACGACATAACAAGTTATAAAGTATATTAATCAAATAGTATATATAGAACATATATAGGATATATATATAAAACATATATAGAGCATAAAAAAACATATATAACATATATAGAGCATATAAATATGACATGTTGAAATATATCAGTTTAACGTATCATCAAGAAATAATCCGACGAGAAGGAAGCCGATCGAGTAGAAATTTCAATTGGCCATTATTATGCAAGAATAATCCAATTAAAAAACTACAAGTTTTTATCAATGGAAACTTCATTCACATCTTTTAAAACCAAACAAGAAAAATTCAAACCTTATAGATGCTTGAAATGGATTAAGAAACAGTTTCTATTTTTTTATTTTTTACTAGTCGCGTCTTTTTGCACATTTTTCTAAGGATTGAGCCAGTCAGTATTCTTAAAGAAATGGAAATACTTGACTCGTTGAACTACTGCGAAAATATCAGAGCTAAATTCTTTGGTTGGATTATTCTTACGTAACTCCGGTGAATTACAGATTCCAATTCTTACTTTACTTCCCGTCGGATCCAATGCGATTTACGTCTACGTGCATGCAATCTACGTAAAGTGACGCTTTGTGTCTACTATATGGGCGTCTAAATTGAGCGCTCACCATTACGCGTCGTCCCACGGTGTCCAGGGTCCACCAGCCATCCTGTCGCTGCATGTGACACTAGAATAGTCCTTGCATCTCAGATCGCCTGTAATTCACTCCCGACAGCAATAATCTAACGGATGTTTCACGAAAAATCTCGTCTCTCTTGGGGAATACACTCAGAGTTGTGAATTGCGTATGAAACATCGCGAACTGTTTTCGAGAAAATGTCGGCCATTCGAATAAACGACGAGTATGTACGACGAATTCAGCAACGGTCCGATCGAGTTGTAGTGTATCACTTTGATACACGCACGACGCAAATCGCTTGCGCAGAAGACGGAATCCGCGAGCGATGGGAGCACGCGACGCGAATCGAAGGCCGGTCTCGCGAAACCTTTCAACGTGTAGGCGAAGTAATCTGTGCGAGATTCTCACGTACGACACGGAATATCCCTAATGTAACGTTTCGAGGTACAACGTATTAGGCTACAATACAGCTCCACAATACTTTTGCGAATAACAGCTCCGCAATACTTTTGCGGAGACAAATCCGCAATATTTTTGCGGATAACTCCGCAATATTTCTGCGAAGTTTGCTCGCGACTCTTCCGCAAATACAATCCGGTGAAATTCGCAAATCTATCAAATTAATAATCGCGAACGCAAACGTGAATGAAAAAACAAAAAACTAAAAAAATTGTGACGATAAAGATTCTATTCAAAATTCACGCGAAAAAAATGTTACCGCGTGAGACATCTGTCTTCGTTAGATGGAATTTGTCGCGAGTCGCGTAAGTAAAGAAACAATTGTTCACATGTCTGACTTGTGTACATCGTGTTTTTCACGTGGGATCAACGCTCGCTAGCATTGTCTCTATTGTGCCTCGCATTAGGAAACTCTAACTCTAAATAAAAAACTGAAAATTTTCTGACGAACGTGAAATTAATTTTGCGAGCAGTTTATATAATCACGTTAAATCGCTTCGCGCAGGTACTACG
>NW_022639633.1:455416-455649 GCF_010583005.1 Odontomachus brunneus | reverse complement strand
CATTCACATCTTTTAAAACCAAACAAGAAAAATTCAAACCTTATAGATGCTTGAAATGGATTAAGAAACAGTTTCTATTTTTTTATTTTTTACTAGTCGCGTCTTTTTGCACATTTTTCTAAGGATTGAGCCAGTCAGTATTCTTAAAGAAATGGAAATACTTGACTCGTTGAACTACTGCGAAAATATCAGAGCTAAATTCTTTGGTTGGATTATTCTTACGTAACTCCGGT
>NW_022639633.1:451687-455406 GCF_010583005.1 Odontomachus brunneus | reverse complement strand
GCGAGCGATGGGAGCACGCGACGCGAATCGAAGGCCGGTCTCGCGAAACCTTTCAACGTGTAGGCGAAGTAATCTGTGCGAGATTCTCACGTACGACACGGAATATCCCTAATGTAACGTTTCGAGGTACAACGTATTAGGCTACAATACAGCTCCACAATACTTTTGCGAATAACAGCTCCGCAATACTTTTGCGGAGACAAATCCGCAATATTTTTGCGGATAACTCCGCAATATTTCTGCGAAGTTTGCTCGCGACTCTTCCGCAAATACAATCCGGTGAAATTCGCAAATCTATCAAATTAATAATCGCGAACGCAAACGTGAATGAAAAAACAAAAAACTAAAAAAATTGTGACGATAAAGATTCTATTCAAAATTCACGCGAAAAAAATGTTACCGCGTGAGACATCTGTCTTCGTTAGATGGAATTTGTCGCGAGTCGCGTAAGTAAAGAAACAATTGTTCACATGTCTGACTTGTGTACATCGTGTTTTTCACGTGGGATCAACGCTCGCTAGCATTGTCTCTATTGTGCCTCGCATTAGGAAACTCTAACTCTAAATAAAAAACTGAAAATTTTCTGACGAACGTGAAATTAATTTTGCGAGCAGTTTATATAATCACGTTAAATCGCTTCGCGCAGGTACTACGCGATATCGAATTTTACTTAATAACGAAGCACGAACTTTACTTTATGAAATGCAATTGCGATTCAAGCTCACGCGAGAAAGAAAATTGAGAAAAGGACCGGCAAAAGATCTATGACGCCAGTGATGTGATTGCGCATTTTCTGTAGCGCAATCTCTGTGGCGCAATCTCTTTGCGCATTGGCTCACTGATCGAGACACCTGGACGATCGCATTTAATGAAACTGAATAATTTTATACGATTTTGAGTGTTCAAAGCGGAAATATACTCGATAATTTGAATATCTGCCAGACAGAGTTAGGGTTTGATCAATCAAAATTTTCTTCGACAAAAATCGTTAATCATTCGATAATCTAGTTAATAACTGAATTAATAAAAATATGTATATTGGGAGAAAAATACTTAAAAATTTATTTGCCCAATTTATGTAAAATATGTATTACCACTAATATTATTATTTGAAAACGCGATTTCCAATTGTTTCGAGTAGTATGATTTTTATTGGACGGCACGTACATATACTACGACTACAGCAAAGTAAATCGCATTGATTCGATAAACATGCACTATATCGAAAGACTTTTTGTCTTTCTATTATCAATATGTTTCTTGTTTTGACTCACCAAATCGCCGATCAGGGTAGCTACATTCTGCTTTCATTTCTGGAACAGAAAAATACCATTTCGCCGATTAGATTCGTGCATTGATATCGATTTAAGTGAAAAAGTTTGAAGGATTAAAAAAAAATAAGCGCGATATTTTTCACGCTGGAAGAATTTTTCGGAACTTACAATTGGAATATTCCACTTTCCTTTTTCTCGACGTTGCAAATAAATCTCTTAATTAGAACAAATAAAAAATTTTCATTTTTTATGTCACTCAGAAAAAATTCTCCTTACGTGTAATTACGATTTAACGCGATCTTTGATTCGATTCAAATTATCTCGATTTCAAATAAGAGAATTATCAATATTGTCGGATTTCTAATTACAAATGCTAATTAATGAAACTCACCTTCAAGTTAACCCCGCTCGGTCCGAGCCGGATCCTCCGGCGCACTAGCTCCTAAGAGTCGGCTGGTCGTCCGCTTCGTCTCTGCAACAGAAAGCACATTTAATTTAGTATTACAAACGACAATGGAAGCATTAAGAAACTCTATTTCAAACAAGAGAATTTCCAGTTTTATCGAATTTATCGAAATTATGAATTTAAATCAATGAAACTCACCTTCAAGCCAACTCTGCCAGGCCCGAGCCGGATTCTCCGACGCAGCATCTTTTTAAGCCTGATTTACAATATGCTCTTTGCGTTCTGTTTTTTGTCTTCTATCTTTTTCTGGCTTAAAGCTTAAGATTTGAGTCAGAAAGAAATAAAGAGAAAGAAGCAAGAAGCAAAGAGCAAATTATAGATCAGGCTTTACAGTCGAGTGCTCGTCTCTGAAACAAAAACAGATTTAATTGAGTATTAATTAGTTACACGACGATGGAGACATTAAAGAACTTGATTCCAAGAACAAGAAAATTTTCACTTTTGTCGGATTTCTAATTATAAGTATAAATTAGTGAAGCTCACTTTCGAACCGACTCAGTCCGAAAAGCCCGAGCCGAATCTTCTAACGCTGCATCCCCCAAGCATCGCATCCCCTAGAGCCGCGGAACTGCGTCTGCTCTATTGGATCTCTGTGACAGAAATTTAATTTAATTTAGTAATTTAATAATGTGGTATCAATTAGTTACACGCGACACCAAAACGACGAAAAGAAATTGTCGTAACAACACGCTCGAGTTTCTTCCCAATGCACAAAAAGAAAT
This sequence comes from Odontomachus brunneus, assembly GCF_010583005.1. Classification (NCBI taxonomy): domain Eukaryota; kingdom Metazoa; phylum Arthropoda; class Insecta; order Hymenoptera; family Formicidae; genus Odontomachus; species Odontomachus brunneus. Next base: position 452,944 of record NW_022639633.1, on the reverse strand, counting down.
AATTAAATCACAGCTGAATAAAGAAATAATAATACTCGATTAATTAATAGATGATGATATTAATATCTAATCGACAACCGTGTAATAATCCGGGAATATTAATTAATTACACACGACAGTAAGACGAGGTAAGGAAATCGTCGTAATGGCACGCTCGAGTTGCTTCCCAATACGTAATAAAAATAATTAAGTGACAACCGAATTAAAAAGTAATAATACTCGAATAATAAACGGATGATGATAATATTTGATCGGCATTGAAGAACTCAATCGCGACGTTTCTCTATCTAACAAGTAAAAAAGTATATAAAATGCGGTAATTACTTGTCGCGGTAAAGCTCACAACAGCTACTCGCATGAGAAGTACGCATTTTAATTTGTTTTAATTATCGCCTTAATTTTCGCGAAGTCGAAACGCGGTATTAAAAAATCGTCACGAAATAATTTAGAAAATAATATAGAAAATAATAGCGCGGCAGCTCCTGATATGCTCATCTCGACGGCTGAGAGTGTTATGGCGTGATGCTTGAACACGTGCTCGCGCATGCGTGTTTACATGACCCGGCCGGCCCCCCCCCCCCCTCAAGCACCGCTCAGTCAGCGGTACGAGCGAGCTGTTCTGACAGTCCGTATACCTAGCCTTTGTGAAGCCTAAAGTTTGTTAAATCTGTTGCCCAGATATTGTCATTACCGATTATTCGATCATCATTATTTCGTTATTATCCACTCGCAAATATTATCACACGATTGTCGAACAGATATTATTTAATATTCACTACCATTTAATATTCAAGTATCATTAATACTTTATTCGATTATTATTTAAATTATTCGGTTATTATTTAATTATTGCTATTACACATAGGAAAGCAACTCGGACGTGCCGTTACGACAATCTTTTTACCTCGTTTTTAATCAATTATTATTGCTGTTGCCCAGTTATTGTTATTCATTGTTCTTACCGATTATTCGACCATCGTTATGCAGTTATCCCCTTGCGGCTATTATCATACGATTGTCGATCAGGTATTATTATCATTACAATTTATTATTTGAAAATTATTACTTTTTTATAATAATTACAATATAATAAATGGTAGTGATAATAATACTTGCTCGACAATAATGATGATTGAATAATCGATAATAACAATACCTGGGCAACGGCTCTAACAAAAACTCTAAGCTCCACAAAGGCTAGGTAAACGGACTGTAAAAACAGCTCGCTCGCTGACTGAGCGGTGCTTGAGGGGGGGG
>NW_022639633.1:409904-451673 GCF_010583005.1 Odontomachus brunneus | reverse complement strand
GGTGGGGGGGGGGGGGGGGGCCGGCCGGGTCATGTAAACACGCATGCGCGAGCACGTGTTCAAGCATCACGCCATAACACTCTCAGCCGTCGAGACGAGCACATCGGGAGCTGCCGCGTTATTATTTTCTATATTATTTTCTAAATTATTTCGTGACGATTTTTTAATACTGCGTTTCGACTTCGCGAAAATTAAGGCGATAATTAAGACAAATTAAGACGCGTACTTCTCATGCGAGTAGCTGTTGTGAGCTTTACCGCGACAGGTAATTACCGCATTTTATTTACTTTTTTACTTGTTAGATAGAGAAACGTCGCGATTGAGTTCCTTAATGCCGATCAAATATTATCATCATCCGTTTATTATTCGAGTATTATTACTTTTTAATTCGGTTGTCACTTAATTATTTTTATTACGTATTGGGAAGCAACTCGAGCGTACCGTTACGACAATTTCTTTTCGTCGGTTTGCTGTTGCGTATAACTAATTGATACTAAATTATTAAATTACTAAATTAAATTAAATTTCTGTCACAGAGATCTAATAGAGTAGACGCAGTCACACGGCTTTGGGGAATGCGATATTTGGGGGATGCCGCACCGAAGGATTCGGCTCGTCCTTTCTGAGCCGGCTCGAAGGTGAGTTTCACTAATTTGTACTTATAATTAGAAACCCGACAAACTGAAAATTTTTTTGTTTGGAATCGAGTTTTTTAATGCTTCCATCGTCGTATAATTAATTAATTAATTAATTAATTAATTAATTAATATATCTTTTAATTAGAACAAATCCGTATTTTTCAAGTGCTGATGTTATTCAAGAAAAAATTCTTCCCGCGTGTAATTACGATTTAACGCGATTTTTTATTTGACTCAAATTATCTTGGTTTCGAGCAAGAGAATTATCAATCTTATTGGATTTATAATTACAAATACTAATTAGAGAAACTAACCTTCGAGCTAACCCTGCTTGGCCCGAGCCGGATCCTCCAGCGTAGCAGCCTTTAAGAGTTGGCTGGTCTGCTTTGTCTCTGTAACAGAAAGCACATTTAATTTAGCATTACACACGATAATGGAGGCATTAAGGAACTTCATTCCAAACAAGTGAATTTTCAGTTTTACTGGATTAATTAATTAATACTCAATTAAATCTGTTTTTTGTTGCAGGGACGAGCACTCGATTCCAAGGGGATGCTACGCCGGAGGATCCGGTTCGGGCTCGGCAAAGTTGACGCGAAGGTGAGTTTCATTAATTTAAATTCATAATTAGAAATCCAGTAAAACTGAAAATTCACTTGTTTGGAATGAAGTTCCTTAATGCCTCCATTATCGTGTGTAATGCTAAATTAAATGTGCTTTCTGTTACAGAGACAAAGCAGACCAGCCAACTCTTAAAGGCTGCTACGCTGGAGGATCCGGCTCGGGCCAAGCAGGGTTAGCTCGAAGGTTAGTTTCTCTAATTAGTATTTGTAATTATAAATCCAATAAGATTGATAATTCTCTTGCTCGAAACCAAGATAATTTGAGTCAAATAAAAAATCGCGTTAAATCGTAATTACACGCGGGAAGAATTTTTTCTTGAATAACATCAGCACTTGAAAAATACGGATTTGTTCTAATTAAAAGATATATTTGAAACGTCGAAAAAAAGGAAAGTGTGGAATATTCTAAGTGTGCATCCCGAAAAATTCTCCCAGTGTGAAAAATATTATTTTTTTTTAATATTGCAAAGTTCTTCACTCAAACCAACATTGCACAAATCTGATCAGTGAAACATTTTTCTGTTCCAGAAGCGAAAGCAGAACGTGGCTACCCTGATCGGCGGATCGGTGAGTCAGATAAGAAAAAAAATTAATAATAGAAAGACAGAAAGTCTTTCCATGTAATGCATGTTTATACATCAATGCGATTTACTTTGTTGTAATGTAATGTGTGTATGTGCCGTTCCAAAAAACACACTGGTCGAAACAATTGAAAGATCGCTTTTACAAATAATAATATTAGTAATAATACATTTTTATAAATTTGACAAATTTTCTATCGATATTTCTAAATATTTTTCTACCTATATATATATATATATATATATATATATATATATATATATATATTTCTACCAATGTATATTAATTGTTTGACTAACTTAGATTATTGATTGGTCAATGATTTTTGTTGAAGAAAATTTTGATTAATTAAACCCTAACACTGTCTGGAAGATGCCATTAAAGTACCTAGCATACGCTCTGAATTCAAAATTTTGTAAAAGTATTCAATTTTATTGAATGCGATCTTCCAGATGTCTCGATCAGTCCGCCAACGCGCTGAAGTTGAGCCACAGAGATTGCGTCATAGAAAATGCGCAATTACATTACCCGCCTCGATAGATCTTCCGCCGGTCGTTAATTTTTTCAGTTTTCTCTAACACGTGAGCTTGCTTCACGATTGCATTTCGTAAAATATAGAGTTCGTTATTAAATAAAATTCGATATCGTGCGGCGTCTGCGCGAAACGATCTACCGTGATTACTTAAGCTGCTCGCGAAATTAATTTCGATTGTTGGAAAATTTTCAGGATTCAATTTTTCACTTAGAATTTCCTAATGCGAAACAATAGATAATACTAGCGAACGTTCATCCCTCGCGAAAAACGTGATTTATACAAATCGTATGTGAGCAATTGTATAATTACGCGGCGCGCGACGAGTTCCATCGAACAAAACAGGCGCCTCACACGGTAATATTTTTTTCTCGCATGAATTTTGAATAGAATCTTTATCTCTATCGTTGCAATTTTCATAGTTCTCGATTTTTCATTCACGTTCGCGATTGCGATTATATGTTTTGATAGATTTGTGAATTTAATCGGTTCGTATTTGCGGAAGAGTCGAGAGCGAACTCCGCAGAAATATTGCGGAGCTGTTATCCGCAAAAGCATTGCAGAAATGTCTTCGCAAAAATATTGCGGAACTGTCTTCGCAAAAGTATTGCGGAGCTATTATCCGCAAAAATATTGCGGCATTATTTTCGCAAAAATATTGCGAAGCTGTATTGCAGCTTACTACGCTGCTCCATCGAAACATTACGTTAGGGATATTCCGTGTTATATGTGAAAATCTCGCGCGATTACTTCGCTGACGCGTCGAAAGATTTCGCGAGGTCGGTCTTCGATTCGCGTCGCGTGTCGCTCGCGGATTCCGTTTTCGTAAACGATTCGCGTCGCGCGTGTATCAAAGTGATACATTATAACTCGATCGGACCGTTGCTGAATCGTCGTACACACTCGTCGTTTATCTGAATGGCCGACATTTTCTCGAAAACGCAGTTCGCGATGTTACATACGCAATTCACTCGGAGTGTATTCCCCAAGAGAGATGGGATTTTTCGTAAAACCTCCGTTAAATTACCTCCGTTAGATTACCGTGGTCGGGAGTGAATTACAGGCAACGTGGGACGCGAGAACCATTCCAGTGTCAGATGGCAGCGACAGGATGGCTAATGGACCCTGGACACCGTGGGACGACGCGCAATGGTGAGCGCTCAATTTAGACGCTCATATAGTAGACACAAAGCGTCACTTTACGTAGATTGCATGCACGTAGACGTAAATCGCATTGGATCCGACGGGAAGTAAAGTAAGAATTGGAATCTGTAATTCGCCGGAATTAAGTAAGAATGATCCAACCAAAGAATTTAGCTCTGAGATTTTCGTAATAGTTCAACGAGTCAAGTATTTCCATTTCTTTAAGAATACTGACTAGCTCAATCCTTAGAAAAATGTGCAAAAAGACGCGACTAGTAAAAAATAAAAAATAGAAACTGTTTCTTAATCCATTTCATCTGTAAGGCCAGAATTTTTTTGTTTGGTTTAAAAAGGTATGAATGAAGTATCTATTGATAAAAGCTTATAATTTTTTGAATTGGGTCATTTTTGCATAACAATGGCCAATTGAAATTTCGATTCGGCAGACTTCCTTCACATCGGATTATTTCTTTATGATACAATATATTAAATTGGTATATTTCAACATGTCATATTTATATGCTATGTATATGTTATATATGCTTTTTTATGTTCTATATATATTTTATATATATCCTATGTATGCTTTATATATACTGTTTGATTAATATACTTTAAAAATTGTTATGTCGTGTTATATACGACATACTATCTCTTCGGAAATATTTTCTTATGCATACGCGTTTGTTGTTGACAAAACGCCAAATTAAATTTCGACAAATTAAAAACAACAAATTAAATTATTAAGCCGAGATTCGAACCGAAGTGTTTTGAATCTTAATTAATTTATTGAGGCAAGCTAGTTAAGCCCAAGATAATTTTTTGAAGTTTCTTATAGAAATTTTCGCATTTGCAAATTTTTTTCGAAAATGTCGTGAATTGTGCGTATTTTGTTCTGTATTGTCTCTTGGATGACTATGTGCCTTAATGTCACTCTACACCCTCAGTAACATGCTCAGAGTCATGAAAATAATTTTCTAACAGCCCAAAGCCGCATTCATAACGTTTGATCAACTTAGCGTCATAAAAACGTCGGACTCTAGTACATGAGCCGAAAATCGACCATCTGCAGATTATTTAGATTATTTAGGTTATTTAAGTCATATAATGTTAGCATCTAGAGCATATTCTGGGATACCTTTGTACAGTTTTCTAAAGTAATTTTCGCGTTTGTAAAGGTATATTTTTGAAAATCACGTAAAGTTTGTGTATTTCGCTCTGCATCGTCTCTTGGAAGACAATATGCATTAATGTCACTCTACTCCCACAGTAACACGCACAGAATTTTAAAAATAATTGTCCAATAGCTCAAAGTCGCGCTCATAGCGTTAGATCTAACTTAGTGTCATAGGAATGTCAGATTCTCACACATTGGGCGAAAGTCGATCATGTTACTGCGGGTCAGGTCATATAGTATTAGCATGTAGAGCATATTTTAGGGTAATTTTTCACTCTTTTAATGTAAATTTCGCGGTTGTGAGAGTTCAACTTGGCAAAAGATGTCAAGTGTACTTATTTTACTCGGCATTGTTTCCTGAATGACAATGTGTGTTAATGTCACTCTACTCCCTCAGTAGCACGCCCAGAATCTTGAAAATAATTTTCCAATAGCCCAAAACCGTATTCATAACATTGGATCCAACTTAGCGTCGTAGGAACGTCGGACTCTCGTACATGAGCCGAAAGTCGGTCATGTTTCTGCAGATTATTTAGGTTACTTAGATAATTAAGTCAAATAGTGTTAGCCGCATGACACACGATCTGTGAAATTGTTCCTATCGCTTCGGGAAGCAGGATGCACCGCGGTTGGCAATTATAAATATAGGCACCCGTCATATCCTGTGAGGATCTGCCTCCGCGTATCTCTGGGAAAGCTGGGCGTGGGTGATTACCATTGACTCATTGCGGTGGCTTATGAATCTAAAGATTATCCTCGTCCGGAAGGAAGCTGGTCATACTATCCTGATTCACTTCCAGAACAGCGTTGCGGTTTACTTCCGAATAGTAGCTACCGTGCCCACATAGCCGCGTTTGTCCGCTAATCTCGCTGTCCGTTTTCCTTTCCGCTACGTCACTATCGAACGACGTCGGGATGATTAACGATATCCTCGACAAACGAGCAATCGCTTGACCGCTCAATCTGATATTTCCCTCTTTGGTCCGCATCGTGTAAGGGATTGATGTCTTTAACCTTTTTCTGACGAAACGTGAACGGTTTCCTTTGGGACGAAACGTGTACATGGAGAGGATTTTATAGTAAAGATTACTTTAGAATTTTGTAATCAAAGAATAGAACGCATATTCTGCAGCAATTTATATTACACTACGTTACAAATTTCAACCAATTTCTTGCACTTTTGTGATAAGAAGTTCTTTACTGAATTGGTAGACTGTATGAATACACGAACATGACTTCAAAAATTGTCCATCACGTTAGGTTTCCGAGAAAATGGAATTTTAAGTTTCCAAGAAATACCTTTTGGTCATAAATTCATAACGCATGAGCTAGATGCGTCAACAACTTCAAAAATATCTGTAATTAAAGATTGAGCATATGTCTTTATTTTAAAAAATCGAAAACTTAAAATCCAGGTTCGTGGAAGTCACCCTTATGCTATACTAGATTCGCAATTTTCATTTTCAAGTATTTAACGTTAAACTCAGAATCAACGACCACGAAAACCCATCTATTAAGATCCACTTGATATCTGTCCATAACGAAAATGCAATCAGAATCTCATTTTGTGGGATACATAATTTTTTTATTTAATCCTAAGCTGTTTTGCAATTTCAACATCCTCGATTAAAATCTAACTCCCTTAATTAAAAAGAATTTATATGACAAAAAAGAACTATATTTTTTCCGTGCATAATCAACTGTGAAACGGTTTAAATACAATTGAAGCTAGGGGCTTAGCAAACTGCCAGAAAAAATTGAGAATCATATTTTTATTTTATATTTGACTTTAATATCGAAACTTAGGCCAACGTTAGCGTGCAGTACTTCAACTCTTGGCTAGGTATTCGAAATTTGGTTGTGATATGGCAGCTACATTGGTCCAAGTTTGGAACTTCAAGGCTTAGTATGCTAACGTTAGCCTAGACTTGACTCAATCGTCCAGTATTAGGCATCTCTACTTGAGATGTTAATTTTACCGATCTTAATTATTTTACTGATCTATTTTACTGATGTTAATTTTTTTCTAATCTTAAATTTCTTATTACTGAAAATTAAGTATGCATAAAATGACACACGTATCCTATATTTTTAATTCATTATGTCAAAAATTTTCTCTTCTCTATATTATGCTTAATATGTTGAATGCCACGTCAGCCATATCTGGGTAACGGATAAGTTTCCGCAGGGCCCCGTTATCCACTTATAGGTGATGATTTTACTCATCTAAGGCTGCGTTTAGGGAGACGCTATTTAGTGCTATGAACGTATATTGCCCTTGTTATTTATTGAAAGTTGAACAAGGACAGAGCGCGCTCAAAGCGCTAAATAGCGTTTGCCCGAACGCAGTTTAAGTAGGAAGAATTTTCTAAAATAGAAAACAAAGGAATCGTCGCGTCGTTTACTTTATTTACGCTAACGCGATAATTTACGGCGGGTTGCGGATTTGGGCTTTACAGCTCCATGAAAACATTCAATTTATATTGGGCGTTCAATGTTTGAAATTTTTATTAGAAAATAAGATGTATTAGTAGTAAGAAATGACATATTTTACGACTTTCCATAGAATAATAACTCGCTTGTTAGTCTCGGTTTGCTTCGTTAAATTCCCCTGAGGGGAATATTTATTTCCTACGCCGAATCGCTGTACTCTTTCTCCGAGATAGAAATTTTTAACATCACTTGTAATGCCACTACATTGAGCTTATTATTATGCAGTAGTATAATTAAGAGAAGTGAGCGATCGCTCTCGACCTGTTACGGATCGCGATGTATCCTTCGCCACGAGGATGATAATCAGGTGCAAGTTGACCAGCTGCGAGCAGAGCTCGCGTTTTAATTTGTGCATGCATCGGTATTTCAGGCCGCCGCAGGTTTACGATCGAGAACGTGTATCCATTTGCCGTCTCACTCATAATGTTTAATTGAGTGCACTTCGCCGTGATTAACATGAATATTGTCCAGTATCACGCGGACTCTCTCATTTGAGCACGTACACGGCTCGGCAATAAACGTGATTGCGGAATTGCTCAATGGAACTGACATGCCGTGGAGCTCGTTTTACCATCTATCACACGGCGAAGCGATTAGAATCTGTCGCTCGAAAGACGATGTAATTTTCGAAAACTGAGGTTGCTAATATATAGTAAAAAGCTTCTGATATATCTTAATTTTCTAAAAATATATATCGTTCTCTCTAGAACTTTAGAAAGTTCTGATTTAGTTACCCAAAAAAGGAGATTTTACGGATTTTTTTCTTTTTTGTTAAAGAAGTAGAGACAAATTTTAATATAGAGTACAATACCCCATATTATTGACTATACTATTTGCTATTGTTTTAAGTATAAAAAATTACTTTCATATCTAAAAGACTTAAAATTTTTTCGTCCAAGTATTTTGAGGCATACTAAGCATTGTAATAATTTGAAACAAATATAAGACAAGAAAATAAAAAATAAACTATTTAATCCACCTTTATTATACGCAAAAACCAAAATTTAACAAAATAGCGACATTTCAAAGTTACAAGTCATTTTTCTTGTCTCTTTCTTCTTTATAGCATATGAATGGAAAAATACTAATTTTGGAAATTCTCCGAAGAATTTAGGTTAATCTTTAGCACAAATTTAATGTAGTTTTCAAATTTTCTTGTTCCATTTATGTCAGACTATTACGCGAGATGTAATGTTGTTCAGTCAGAGTCGGTATCGTGCTCAGTAAGAAACATAGACAAATACAAAAGCACAGATGGAGAATTTCCTTTTTAATAATTTTCTTATACTTATACAATGATAAATGATATGAAACTCTTTTGAATAAATCTGGAATTTTCATTTAGGCTGGTATTCATAGTCAGATCTTATATTTAAGACAGTCTTAAGTTTATCTTCAGATACTCTGTAGCCAATGAAATGATCCATACATCATCTGAAGATAAACTTAAGACGGTCTTAAATATAAGATCTGACTATGAATACCAGTCTAAATAAAAATTTCAGATTTATTCAAAAGATAATAAATATTCGATGGTTTTTGTATTTACACTTGAAACGAGACGGACATATTTGGACGCTAAAAGAAACAAGAGCGAGAGAACCAAACGCAAACAACACGAACAAACAAATAGAAATTACATAAACTAGGGAATTTTACTCCATTATTTTTTATATAAATATCGATATTTCTCGAAATTATCGATATCATCATTATTGAAATTGTCGATAATATCGTTATCGATATTTCAAGGTATCGTTGCAACCCTAGTCGCGAGGTATCGCCTGCCAGTGATCGGGTAAGCGAGCGAGACCCGGAGGATCGTGAGCGGACGTATACCGAAAGCGAAAATCGATTACTCGATGCTCGGGGGGAGGACGGGAGAGCGGCCCGATGGCCGATGACTAAGCGGGGAACACAGCCGCGAGTGGCGCGCGACGGCCACAGTCCGACTTTCTGGACTTAGGCGAGTCGCCGCCGAAGTAGGCTGTTATTTAACGATTTTAGTGAAACGTTCGCGGCATTATACAATCGGCCTAGATCCCGAGTCACGGAGCGTCACGGATCGTGAACGCTGCCAAGCCAGTCACAGCGATTGCCTTCACCGCGGAGAGCAGACACTCCGCGTTTCGTCTCTCTTTCCCGCCGATCGTTCTAAACCCTCTTCTTCTCCCTGCTCCCCCCTCCTGTCTCCCCCATGACTCCCGGTAGCGAGTACTCGCGAACGTAGGTTGACACGTGTACAACATGGGCGGGTTCCTCCACCTGGAAAAGGACCCGTTTTCACCTGAAAACTCACCGCGCCGCGCGTTGGGACACACGCTCGGTTGTTTCCCACGATTTTGATAATATCCAACCATATTTCATGCCCTGAGTGAAATTTGGGAGAAACGGAACGGAGAACGGAATTCTCATGGCGGGTTTAACTAATCTCGTCTTTCGCGGTAGCGATTCGTCCGTATCGTCGCTACTGTTTCTCCTGCTGTGTAGGGGAGATTGCGGCAAGACGCTACATTTTTCAAGATTTCGAAATTACTAACTTCTCAGACAGTTAATTATTGTGATTGTAACTGTATAAATATAATAGACAACTTTCCTCTAAGTCCCCTATTTAAATAATGGTCAACTTTATCTCGTCCGTTCATATGCTCAATTTCAATCATTTCATAAATAAAAATTGCTTTTATTACCCAAAACAGTATATCATACTTTGCCACGTTGCATACTTGCAGGAAACTTTATTCTAACTAATAACATGTTATCTAAGTTCATTTACGAGGGAAAATATTGATATTTTACCGACTGGCATCGTCGATGAAAAAAATATTATATAATTCTTAGATTGTGCAGAATAAACTTAAAAATTTACTTATAATTTCATAACCATTTACTTTTTAAAAGTTCTATTAACAGTCTCTCTTAAAGTGTTAAAATTCTGTTGATTATATAGAATGAATTGAAATATCTACTTTGAGTTTATAATTATATCCTTTTATAGGCTTGCGGTCGGTAAAGTTAATAAGAAATTTCCAGACACTCGAAAATGTACTTGTCTGCTCCTGAACCAGTTTTTGTTTTATTTTTTAATATGTAATATTATTTTAATTTTAATGAAAGTCGGGAGAAAAATACTTATGTTTCAAAAAGATCGTTTTGCAATTTCATTTCCACTTTTTTCTCACGATAAATACATAAACAAAGCATATAGTCAACATACCTCTTGAGCCAACTAAATTCGTCTTCTCTATCTCGTCTTCTCATAACTTTCTTTACACTTTCATTCCTCCTTGATCCTTATTGCACGCAATTATCTACTTTTCCTTTCTTGATTGTTATCATATTTTTTCCAATTTGTTCCTTTTTTTTTTTAAAGTAATAGAACCTCTCAATTCCGGTTTCACACGATAACCTCGGCTAGTTATATTACGTTGTTCCATTCGTTTCCATCTTACATCCTATGCCCGTCGGGAAAAGGCGTCGCTGATCCCACGGCGGAGAGAGACGAGGCCATACGACTCTGCAGTGAAAAGTATTTGGAAAGTGACATGACTTGTTCACTTCCGGCCCTTAAAAGTTCCTCACGAGCCGAATTCTCGTGTCTTTCGCTGTCACGACCACGTCACATTTCGTCTTAACACAATTCTCGGAAAGAAATTGAAACGGTGCACACCTGTGCGCATCAGAAAGACAGAGAGAAAGAGAGAGAGAGAGAGAAAAAAACGGGAAAAAAAGAGACTTGAAGAGTGAAAAAAATCTTCAAAGAAGAGCCGAATTCTTAAGTTTCATTACGCGTGATTGAGTCTGCGTAAAATAAATTAATCCGAACACGATAATTTTGAAACGATAATAATCGGACACTACCCTTTTGTGCATAACTTTATCAATAAATATTTTTACGTTAAAAAAATTTTAATAATATTTTAAATGAACATTTTGTTAAAGTCCACTTGAAATTAAAATCGAAAAATACTTATTATTAATATTAAAATAAAGAACAAAATTTCGACGTCTCTATTTGAGTCTCTTAACACTTTGATTGCTATTCAAGTTATATCATGTCGTAGCTACAATACCAATAACAACATAACGTACTCATAACATTAACGACAAACATTGCGAACGACCTTCCTTTTCGAGAGATTTCCTTCTTTCTCACCGTAAGCATCACGTAAACACGATTGATCGCCTCGCGTTTTTCCACACCTTCCAAATAGCAGCATCCATACGGTCGAAACGTGACTAGTTTCCGCGAAACGACCACGGCTGTTTCAACGACCCACTTACCTGAAATTTCGTATTGCTCCTTCTATCGGGAGAAAGAGAAAGAGAATAGAACCGCGTTCGTAGGCAGTTGTTACGCAACACTTAAGCGACATCGAAAGTGTCCACTTCGTCGATGATGCCTACGATGTCCTCGACATGATGGAGGGAGAGAGGGAGGGAATGAGGGGGAAGATGGGAGACGCACTTTCCAACTTTTCGATACTCTTGAGGAGTAAAATGCGAAAGCACGTGGAAGTAACGGTGTTTTCGAGCAAAACCTTGGCATTTATCCGACACCTATCCAGTAGAATTCTTGCCACCTGGTGGACTAACGTCCAAAATACAATCGAAGATGCTGTCATTATCGCATCATATCGCGACAAAATGGCGAATAAGTAGACGAAGACAGTTTTATGCTTGGTCGTCGCGTTGCCTTCGCGCACATTTCGAAGTATGAAGGATTTCTCTGTTAAATATATCGAAAGAATGTTTTATGTTGCACGATGTTATACGATGCTAAGCGCATTCTTTCTCGCGGTAAGAATATAGTACTTTAAATGCTGTGATCACGTTTTATTTGCGCTCGGTAAACCCGGTGACACACTTACGCCGATGGTTCTCCGCGGGAAACCCGTATCGGGGGAAAGTGACAACCGGCAGCCGTTATCGATCGTAACCAAGTTACGTCGTCGATGATGATGATGATGATGATGATGATGATGATGATGATGATGATGATGATGCGCGACCCACGATGCGCGAGGACGATACCACATTCCGCGCTTGGTATTTAAACGACTTTGAGCGGAGTAATACGAACCGCCAGTCGAGGTTACTCTTGTGTTTTCGAAATTTGTTTTGACGGAATCACCAATGGAATCAGACCGATTCCGTCGCGATTAACTTTCACTGACTTATGCGCCATGGTAATGAATTACATACACACATATCTGAATCTATCCATATGATAAAATACGATTGAATCCGTTATTAAAATACGTTATTGAATATTTGCTAATCTTCCGTCATATATTCAGACGATGTATCAAAGTCCCTTGTCGAAAATCTAACATTGATGTCGGTGAGAGAAGCAGCTGAATCAACGAACGGAACTTCATTTAGAATTAGTCATATCACTCTCAACGTTACAAACCGCGTAGAAATTTCCATAAATTTTCATAAATTTTAGATGCAGCATAGATCCCGGTTAGAATGCCAAAATTTATTATTTAATCATGATACTAATTGCGAAAATCTCATTTTTGTCGCAAACATAGGTTCTCTGTTTAAAATCGAAATACTTTGGGGATTTACGTTTTTTCTCAATTAGTAACGTCGAATTGCTTTTATGGTATCAACAGAGGATTCTATATTGATACCAACTACAACAGTTACCATCTTTTTTGGAGTAGACAATAACGAGCTTTTCTTAAATTTAGGGAAAGTATATTTTTACTATTATCAGGATAACTATTATCAAAATGACTATTAGCAAGATGACTATTATCAAGATGATTATTATCAAGAAAATATGTTCTCTTAAAGACATTTATGATTTGAAAGGAGGAAAGTAAAGTAGATAATCGGTTTTCTCAGTACAAAAATAACATATTTCTATGTGTGAACATATTTCTATGTGTGTATAAAATTTTCTCAATATTTTTTTTGGTCTTCATTTTACATTAGAATTTCATTTTACAACACACTGTTGAAAAAATGAAGCTGTTGTAATAGCTGTTGTAATAGAGTAAAAAGTAAATATTTTTAAGTACATTGAATATTTTACTGAATAATTATTTGAAACATTATTTTGAAAGAGTTAACATATGTTTTCTTCAATTCTAATGTAAAATGAAATTCTAATGTAAAATAAAGATCAAAAAGAATATTGGGTAAATTTTAGATACACATAGAAATGTGTCCATTCATAGAAATATATCATTTTTGTGCTGAGAAAACCGATTATCTAGTTTACTTTTCTTCTTTCAAGTCATATATGCTTTTAAGAAAACATTTTCTTGATAAAAGTTATCATGATAATAGTCATCTTGATGATAGTCATCTTGATAATAGTCATCTTGATGATAGTTATCCTGATAATAGCAAAAATATATTTGCCCTAAATTTAAGAAAAGCTCGTTATCGTCTACTCCAAAAAAGATGGTTCAATTCTATGTAATAAGAAAACTGAGTTTTGTTATTATTTAATATTCTCTTGATTAAAATGTTAAATTCTTTAGGATTCAGAATGTATTTTGATACTTGTATTTTAATAAATTTGTTGCGTATGATGAATTTGTGTTAGATTTGCGGACATATAAGCTTATAACATTTGAAACAAGTAATGTTTATTTGAGTGCAGTATATATTTTTCTGTGTGTATTTAGAATCGTGCGTTTAAGACATTACCTTTCTAATTATGTTACAGGAGATCCTATAATTGTTTTTGGAAATCAGATCCCAACTAAATTCCAAGACATTTTCAATACAGAAAAAACGACAGAGTAAACTGTTTATGTGATATAGTAATTTCTTTTCTGGATCTTTTACTTGATATAATGGCCTAATTTACATCATGCACTTGATACGCATATCAGGTACGTATCAGGTATATTCGCATCAAATTCGTACTAAATATTTAATACGCACGATGTAAATACTGACGGATCAATTTGGCACGAGCGTACCAAGTAGGAATATCGTACTAAACTAATACGCGTATGAAATGATACAAATGACGATGTAAACGAATGTTGGAGGAAACCTAATCTAGTTAAAATCGGTGTTATCGTTGGTTTCTCTCTAAATTATAGTAAAAAGAGTTATAAATTAGAGAGAAGAAGAAACGAGAATTGCATTCTGACTGTCAAACAAAGCTATCTCGAGCAAATTGCAATTCCAAATACCATCACTAAGAGGCAATCGACATGAATTAAATTCGTATTATATTTTTCCTTTAGTACGTTTGATGTAAATGCACTCGTATTAAAGTATCAGTGCGCATTAAATTTAATTTAGTACTAACGTTGTGACGATGTAAACCAGGCCAATTTCGATAAGGCGCGTTCCGTGTGTCTCAAAACGCCGTATCTCGACGGTCTGTTACTCTGGAAGATCCGGGAATCGGTCCAGGGGGATGCAATCTCCGATTCCCGCGTATGACGCCGCGTAAAATCGAGAGATGCCTCATGTTTCTCGGCGTCTCGCGGGATAAGCATTCCCGTCCGATGCGTGTCAGTGGGTCTCGACGTTACATCAGCCGGCGGAGGATTCGCTTCCGTCGGCCTCAGCGGCGACTGTGCACGCTCGACAGGAATGCCGGCCATCGAGTTCGCCCGTTACGCGAATCGCTCTTCCTTCACACTGTTCTTACCTTCACTTATCTAACACCATCGGCAGTGCACGATGGCGGTTCAGCCGTATTGGTTTTAACAAAATGTGGGATGACGACAGACCCACCTTGAGCTATGGCCAAGCGAATCCCGATTTCGTTAGATAAGTGAAAGTGGAGGGAATACGATATGTACGTGCGTCGTTGCATGTGAAAGTGCGCATAATATATATATATATATATTTTTTTTTATCAAAAAGATCTTGTAAGATATCAGCGTAAATTGCATTCTATCCGTGAGCCGTGATTGCACACTTCTTACTTATCCATCCGCACGATACGCTCGATAGATACAATAGATATGGCGCGTTTCATGACTTTGCTTGGAAAAAGATTCTGACGGAGAAAATGTCGAACATCTTCCGAGAGAAACCCAACCGTCGTAAACATTAGCTTCGGTCGCGGGCACTATCATTAGTGTATTAGGCGCGTGATTCATCGCGTGTTAGATCGTAATTTGGTATGCAGGGGCATTATCCGCAATGAGAAAAGGGCTCGAGCACACAGACACAGGGAAGCATCAAACAACGCCTAATGAGCCGCGAACGTAATTAGCACGAGCTGCGGAGGATACTCGGCCGCTCGCACGGAGTTTCACTTTCCTTCTCGTTGGCTCGCTTCCGCCGGCTATTTTTGTACCTCACGTATCCTCGCGCGCGACTCCCTACATCGCGCGTCGCGACGCGCACGGCCGTCCCCCGTGGTGAAAGTTCAAATTTTCGAGGGTCACGGATGTGTTGGCCCGGCTTTCGTGGCCGGCGTCACGTAGAAAGACACTCTCTCGCCGTGGACGACGCCCTGGTGGAGGTCGCTCGCCACCCCGATCGCCGCCGCCGATCGATCACACGGGATGACGAGCTTGGGTGGTCGCCGGGAATGCCGCGATCCAGTTGCGCGAAAATAGCGGACACGCGTGGGACACACACGCGACAACGACGCGAGTCGACGAGTTGTAGGGACAGGCAACAGGTGGTCGAGAAATCAGGTTTTCCATTGATGGAGTTACCGAGGTGCTACTGGATACGATGCGGGTATCGGTAGACCGATATTATTCGAAGGCAAAAGTGTTGTATGTGCCTTTGGTCTCCTTGTTCGGACGAAACCGACTCGGAATTTGGCGAAGAAGCTTCCCAACTAACTTGAGGTGCTTCTAAAATAATCGTTGAATAAAACAAGATCGCGGGATATAGAGCCGCACGGCACGGTTCTCCAAAATGCCACAAAAAACATTTCCAGGCACTTAAAAAGAGGTTAAACTCAGATTAAGATAATCAGTTACAAACGGACATCAGGATATCGATCATAATTTTTCCCTTAATGTGAACTCATAAAAAATTAAAACTTTCATTCACTTTTTATTGATTTTTGCCTACCAACGTCAATTAAACCTTAATATGAACTGAATTACTTAATAATATGTTCGGAAAAGTCTTGTGGTATAATATTGAATTTCTCTTAATTTATTTAAACTACTGTATTTTTTTGTAACTCATGGCAAGTACAAATTATATTCTATTCTATTTCTCAAAATTCCTAAAAAAAATAGCAATAAAGGGAAAAGAAATCTAGATGTGCTTAAAAAAAATCACTGGGAGGAGTCGCACAATCATTTTGAATCACCAGTGAAAAGATTAAGTCTATGCCTGAAGAGAGTTTTAACTCTCAGGTTAAAGTTTAATTGACGTTGATAGAACCAGCCATACTAGGAAGATCACAACTGAAAGGTTTCAACTGAGAGAAGACGTTTCTAAAATTGACTAGTTTTGTAGGCAACAAATTTTCACGCGTGTAGTGAAGACGAGGTATGTGAAACCTCAACCTCGACATGAATGTATTTTAAGGGGACGTTTCGCTGGAGCAAACGTCTTCCACGTAGCGCGTAGTCGGCAATGCCGGGACGACCGACTGCAGTTAGAACGTTAAAAAGGTGATACGATCGGGGACGCATAATATTCGGCGCGAAGTCGGCTCTTTCAAAAACGAAAGTCCCGGCTCCTCGTGTATTCCAAGCTCGTGTCGGCTCGCGAGTTTCACCGAACATTCGCTACGTATGCGTCTAGCGCGGACGACCATGGAGAACCTGAAACTCTCGAGAGGAGGAACAAGGCGAGAGAGGACGAGTGCCGATGGGAGAGCGAGTGAGTTAGGATAGGCCAGAAACGTTAGACGCAATGACTATGCGGATCATCAAATCAAGTCGGACCGATGACGGATAACTCGACAATATTACCGGCGAATAGATAACCGCGAAGAAAACGGAACTGAATCTGCTAATCTATATTTGATGCATAAATATGCGAAGGAAATTAGGCAAAATTCAATTATACTCGACCACAAAAATAAAACAATGATAAAGAAATCAGGCAAGTGAGAGTCAAAAACAAACTCTGATCTTGAAGTTAGTTTAACTCCGAATTTATTGTTTTATTAATATGAGAAAGTGTGGATTATTTTTTGAAATATAGAATATAATCTAGGTCTATCAGATTTGGAGTTTTAAACTATCATATCATATGCTGAAAATCAATATTTTTGACTCCTTTTTGCCAGAGATATGGAAAAGTGTCAGTTATAAGGTAGTAACATAGTAAAATCGAAATCTGCAAACAGATTTGCGCTATTGCGAAAATTGTCCAAACCCTTTACGAAAATTGGTAAGGAATTTAATATATTCGTCAGGCCTTACATACAGGCCGAACATTGTACGCGGAGGGTTAAGTTCGACTAGATAAGGAGTGTGATGCTTCATAAAGGCAGGTAATGGGAACTAGGCTTGAAAGAAAAGTCATGGTAAGTGACTCAGATTCGAGAAACGTTGCTATTAGATAATCGTGCGAGCTCCGACCCGGAGCAACCGGAACAGTAGCTTTCAGAGTCGCAGTATCCCTCGTATTGCAATTCTGATTTTGTTCTCGCTTGATTAGCGCGATCCGATTGGCATTAGTGCATCATCTCGCGTTATTTGGCATTCAGTTAGAGCGTTAGCTCGGCTCGACCGACGAGGTCGAAGGGGCCGGCCGAAAGCGGCCGATCAGCCGGACTCTGACTCGAGTAGCGCGCGTTATCCGGCATCGCCGGCGAGCATACACGTCGACGTCGTCGACGAGCGCTAGACGAGCCCAGGCCAACCTCCCGATGGTCGCGGAGCGTGGCGTCGAACGCTGAAAAAGTGAAACTCGGCTCGCTGCGCGTGTAACCTAGAAACGGGGAAGCGGTGCTCAACTCTGCGGGCGCCCGTACATGCGCGCGTGTCGCGATCAACGTCGACGCAATAGATCGCGCGGACGCGTTATCACGACGCGAGTTTTCCCGGCCGGTCAGGGTACGACTCCAGACGTCAGGGAAAAAATGCAGGTGTCGACCTGCAGCGTGCCCGATAACGCGTTGCCGAGGATTCGCTCCCAACGACCGTGATACGGATATAAGTCGAGCCGTCACACACAAACGATTTTTTTTTGTATAAGAAAGTCACCATCTTTCTCTCTATATCAAAATTGAAAAATCGACCCTGCAGAGTTGAGGAGCTCTTCTGAAAATAAGGCATTTTTATTTACAGAAAACAGTGGCATTTTTATTTATAATAAATGTAATAAATTTCGTAGAAGTGTAACTTGAACGTGCACGTGTGTGTTTTCTAAAGTCGTGAGAACTTCGTGTCTCATTCGAGAGAAGATTCCTCGCCGTTGTCTGAGCATGAGCGAGCCGCGAGCCCAGCCCAAGCGTGCCGACCGCTTTGCGCCGCGAGGGAGGCAAAAAGAGCAACATGTACTTTATGATAGCGCCGAGTTTAACGGGACCGCTGACTGAAAATAGTAGGGCAAGTGTGTGCGGCGTGTGATGCGACGCAATGTGGAAGTGTGGAAGGGCCGGGAAGCGAGAGACACAGCGGGTCAGCCGGTTGAGAGTCGCTTCTGGTGGCCGCGGTCTAGCCTAGGCGAGCATAATGCGCCAGCGTATGTACATACGTATGTATGTATTCACGTGTACATATGTACGGGCGCTCAGGATAGGACAGAACAGGACAGGATGGAGTACTTAGTTAGTGAAAGTGGCGAGTAGCACCGAGTAAGTCGGGCTCCGGGCGACTGCAGCACTAAGGATCAAGGCCGGCCGCTTAGGCGACGACTGCGGAACGCACGATAATAAGACGTTCGCGTTCTCCACGCCGTTTTCTAGCCGGCGATATCTGCCCACGGAAGCTGAAAGCCACTGGTGCCGCTGCTTACCGTCGCCGCCATCGTCGTCATCGTCGTCGTCGTCGTCGTGCGGAGATCGAGCCCGCAGATACACGGGGACGGAGTGGAATCGCGCTCGCGAAGCGCGCTCCGGAGCTCCCTCCGGGAAGCCCCATCTCGGGACGGATGAACGACGGTTGCGAGCCGTTTGCGTAATTTCTTGCTTGAATGATGAAGCACTCGTCCCAATCTCAGTCGAGTAATGGTAGTCGAAATCGAGTTAACTTCGCGCCCGACCGAGGACCGGTTTCGGGACGGCGGAGAGGCGATAGATGAGTACAGTGTGAATTTTGGGATATAAGCAACACGTGCGTAACATTCTCACTTCAGACGTTAGGTAGGTCCGAGTCCTTGGCCCGAGATCCGCGACGTAAATATCAATTCCGTCCAAGTACCCAAACAGTTCACTCACTTCCGTCATGACTCGAAGATCGAGGGTCGAAGTGGACGTGTTTATTCGAAACCAAGACGGTTTGCAAGTGTTGCTTGTAGATCTGTCAGTGCACCGATCTCAACCTCTGACAAGTTATCCAGCGAATTTTCGAGACTCGAAAAGCGTAACCTACCAAATCCTGCCGTGTTCCTTGTGAATACGTGCCGTCCTCCTCCGAGAGGAGGATGAAAACGCTGGCTGATGTCGCAATGACGACGATGGCGAGGTAACTCGCGGCTGTGAACCAAAGTGCGTTCAGAAACGACAGTCTACTCCGCGGGAGACCGCTCGTAAATCCCACATGCATCGACCGATTCCGCTTTATTGCGATTGCAGCTCGACAGAGAGCGAGTTCGCGCTTTCGTGGACGAGAAGGCTGCTTAAGAGATTAAGGACTGTGTCGCGCGCGCGCGCGCGCGAAACATGCGGCGTGAAATGCTCGCGGGGGATTAAGCCGCGCGCTCCTGCCAGTCAATAGGCAATAGACGTCCGCACTTATGAATTACTGCAACATTATTTCCACAGATACTGTTGCTCGCCCGTTAACGTTCAACTCGTTTGACAATGCGCGCCGCAGTATTTTTGCACGGCGAGATCGATATGAAAGCGAACGCGCGCGAGTATCTGGAATGTCTCCAATTCGCTCCAGCATATCGTGCTATTCCATTCGTTTCTAGATCTTCTAGAGGCCAACTCGGAATCAATTTATCATATAAAGAAGCATCATTTTATGCTCGATTAGTGTAGTCAGATGTCAGGATTTTGCAAACAGATAAATTGAATAGAGCTCGAACCTAAAGAAGAGAGAGTCGAGATTTTAATTGGATGGAATATTAACGTTGAATTTTGCTGAAGTCGAAGGTACTTTATATAATAAAAGCTCTTCAATTAAAAGAATATACATCGTCTCGTGAAATATTTGCGTAACAGACATGTCGATTCTGAATTAACTCCGCAAAGAGTAAAGTAAACCGAGTCTGATTGGCTCAAGAGATATGTTGGCCCTGCGCTTTCTTTATGTACTTATCATGAAAGGAACAGCGAAAATCATAAAATGTTTCTTTTAAAACATAAGTACTTTCCCCTTTACAGTTAAAAAATTAAAAAAACTGAGCAATAGCAGCCCCCCAAATATACTTTCGAGCAAAATATCGTATTAGTATTCTCTATCGAGAGTGAATAAACTTAAGTAACGTTAGAATGTTAGAAAGTAACGTTATTAGTTAGAATGAAATTTCCTGCAAGAGTGCAATACACCATTTGGGATAATAAAAGAAATTTTCATTCATAAAGTGAAGATTGAAATCGAGCATATGGAGAGACTAGGTAAAGGTAGCCCATATTTAAGGATCGGTAGAGATCTCTCGCGGAGATTCCGGAACCGCTAATCAAGATATCTTATATGTAGCCATTTTATTCTAAGTTGCAACTTGACCTTGCACCAAGGCAAAATGGCTACATTGCAGCATATTAGTATTTCGGTTATTATAAAAAAAAAATACGATTTAGAAAATTTGCGGACATAAAACACAAAGGAAGATTGCCTATTATGTTTATACAGTCAATCACGACAATTAGTCATTTGAGAAGTCATAGCTTTGAAATTCTAAAAAATGTAGTACTTTATCCCGGTTTCTCTCCTATTAGACGTTTAAATCTCTTGAAATAAAAGTCTAATAAGAACCGCATGTTGAATGTCAGTATGTGAATTTTATTAATCGTTACATAATAACTTCAGATCTTACAAATATCTATGATTGATATAGATATTATATAATGATTAATAAAATTATAAAATTCGTGTATAAAATTATAAAATTCGATTATAAAATTCGTGTGCTTACAACCAAAGCATACTTTTTATGGCATACTTAAAACATACTTTTAATCAAAGAGATTTAGTTTGATACCACGAATCCTTTACATTATATATTCCATTATACATTTATTCACAATATCGGTTGTGTATCAGTTATTTTTTAAATCCACTCAGTATTCATTACCTTTTCTATTTGATAAGAACGTTTTTATTACTCGCCCAAGTGACTAGTACGTAATCGTATGCGAAACTGTCATCGCGCACAAAGCGTTCGTAGGTGGCTACTCGCGCAACAATCCCTACGGCCACTTTAAAAAAAAGCATTGATTCTGCTCGTGGTCTCGAGTCACGAAACGATCGTCCCGATCGAGGAGACCTTCTTCCCTCGCCCCCGTTCCACACCTAAGACCGCCCACGCTGTGTTCTCTCGCGCGTATCTAGATACGCACACGCACACACACGATGTACGTACGCACGTATGTATTTACGTACTTCATACTACACGCACACCGCACATGTTCGCGCGCGGCGTGAGAATTTAACGCTGCACGCACCACTCCTTGATTTCCTACGCATTTTACCATTTCCATCGGCGACTGGAGCATGGACGCGATATGCCTAACAACTATCATGACAGAAAGTTGCTTTTCCGCGGAAAGGTTACTCTTTGATCTGGTAGTTTCTTGTCAAAGGTTTTGCGGATTGTTATGGAGTAATCAGTCGCAAATTAATAACTCGCACAATCAGAGATTATTTGGAGAATATTCCCATAAACACCTTGTACTTTTTTCTTTTCGTAATTGTATAAGGTAGGGTTAGAGTTTGGAATCTTTTGTGGGAAAAGATATGTAAACATTTTTTTGTCACACACATGACACTAATAGCAAATGTATTAAATGACTAAATTAGTCTCAATTGGCATATTGAGGTTACTTCCGACTTCATTCGATTTTTAATTTTAAATTACCCAAAAGCTAATAGAATAAGGACTTCCGGCTTACACGCTAAAAAAAAAGTTATAATGAACGAGAATTTAGTAAGGTTTAAACACTATTGAGTGTGCCTGTGTCATTTTTATTGGTTGTCATAACAGAAAGGCAAAGTATCTATGAGATCGCTTTTTATCTCAATGTACTAGATTAAAGTGTCAAAATATAATAAACGTATAAAATAAAATTTTTTTATCATAATTCAGTCCTTTACATTAAATATAATAACTGTTTATATATAATATAAACATTTTATGTAAATAGTTTATTTATTCTTAGTTATATTTTTTGTACGTAATCAAAATTTCTTTTACCGTCAAACTCTCTAATCATAAAAAAAGAAATAACTGATCTTTCCAATAATTTTTATAAAATCCGTATTAAGAGGATGCTGGATACCAATATAATAAAATTCGTGGTTTGCATTGTTTTTCTAATTGATTGTATAGAATTGCAAATATTTTTACAGAGTGAAAGTACAATTGCAAATATTTGTACAGAGTGAAAGTACAATTGACAATGCACCAAATATAAAAAGACCAAATATTGTATTAAAAATAAGAAATAATTTCATAAATAAAAATAATTTTATAAATAGGAAATAATTTTATAAATAGAAACATTATATGCAATAATGGTTTTAAGAAAAATATTTTTGACAAAAGTTGCTTGTTTCGTAACGTAGATTACAGAAATAATTGATTTTACGTATAGATATACCTATATGAAATTCTAAATTGCCTTGCTTTAGAGTGAACGAATGAGGATCAATGTTAACATAGATTCAAAAGCCCTTGACATATATGAAATATGAAAGTAGCATGATTAAAATTGTTTGCGTATTCTCAGGATATTAAGCTATAAAAACTTACGTGGAGGACTTATGTAAGGACGTATGATTTAGTTAAAAATCGCAGAAGCACTCTTAGTGGTGTAGCGCAATATTTCAACGGACCGCGCTGGCTTTGGTTTTTAGCAAACCGCGAGATGTAAACACACACGCGAACGGAAGAAATTGGTGAATCGCATGAATTGGTCAGTCGCTCTCGCCGTTCACTCGTCTTCTGACAATGGCTATCATCTAACATTCTACAGTGAAAAATGGGAGATACCCTTGTACGTAGAACATCCGTTACTTGCGCATTCATCAAACCAGAGCCATTCATCATATGTAGAACAAGCCGCGGTTTAATATATGTTTTTCTTCTTGAATGAACGAAGGTTGAATACATTCACCCGAGTCGCGAAGGTTATCGAGACGCGCCAACTAAAACTGAAAATAAACAGCAACGTGTGTGTTAATTAACGAGGGCTCTCCTCTTCACATAAATAAGGGATTTATTCTCGGAACTCGCTGACTCTTGATTTAAGATACGAGTGCGAATTATGTGAAGCATATAATTCATCGTATAAACGCGGGCAATATATGCATATCGATGTCTCATCGATATTTCTGTCATACACTTTATCGCACTCATAGCCGAGGGATAAATCATAAAATCGCAGGAAATGATACACGCGCGGATAGGAACGCCGAGAGGTCTTCCTCGGGGAGGAAAATCAAAAAGTTGCACATTGGTTCCTTTCGAAATATCATGACTTTCTCCCCATCAATCACGGCGCAAAGTATATTCACGATCGGATGCACCGAGATCGAAAGGTTAACTTCGAGAAACCAGGAGATCACACACGGGCCAAAGTCGCGGGGGAATGCTCGAGGCGCAACGTGGCGCAGCTTATTACCGTTAACGCGTTACGCAAGAGAACTCTTAACTTCGAGGCACGCATACGCACGCACGCACGCACGCACGCACGTAACGTAACTCAACGCAACGTGCGCACACGCTCATCCGTGCATTCGCTCGCGTTCGAACGCACAAACGGTAGCGGCCGCGCCAAAGGTCACGATCAGAGAGCGCTTTTTCTCTCCGGAGTCGCCAAGGCCGTCGCGGTCTGTCGCGGTCTCTCGTAGGAGGAACGATCGTACGTGACCTATGCGAAAAGATGGCGTCCCGGATGGGCAGATCGCGAAGAAGCGATCGATCCGCGGCGTGAGCTTGGAGAACGTGGCGTTCCGGCGGAAGTGGACGTGGATCGACGCCCCCAGTGCGTGATCCTTTCGCAGTCAAGGAACTCACAGCTGTTATGTCACTTATGATCACTGGGTTATTAATCGCGCGTCGCGATTATTCCCACATCTTAATGTTTTTAAAGTATTGGTTGTGTATCGCTAAGTGACGTAGTCTCAGTGGCGCATCGAGAGGACTATTCATGAATTTACCATTTATCAAACAAAATCATGTTTATATGCATTTATTTCATCATCTAAGTATCACTGTTGGTTTGAGACGAAATTAAGGTAGACGTATACACTATATTACAATATTACGTTTACAAAATATTACACAATGTTACAGATATGAGGAAACTATGATTTTTTTTGTTTTTCTGATAACTGCTTCATTTATGCATCAGTTTATTTAATCAAGATGTACAAATAATAAAAAGAATTATATATAAGTTTACACATATATATATATATATATATATATGCGCATATATATGTATATGTATCTTGAATATTATTATAAATTATGGATTTTCTCAGCCAACATATTTTGATCAAAATGGGTAATAATCCTGAAATTTACATATAATATCTACGTATTAGTCTTTAATATCATAGCAATTTTTCATCAAAGTCTCGCGTGTAGTTTAGAAGATAATAAAAATAGAAATTAATAATAGCACGCTAGTCTCAAGGCACACGTGTAAACAGTATCAACTTTAGTTGCAAATATCTCAGGTCTTAAATGGTCAATCTTTTTCCAGTTGCACGAGCAGTTAAGTAATATTTCATTGTAATATAAGTACTGTGTACAAGTTTCGTGAAATTCTCACGAAACTCGTTTCATGATACACAACTACCTTAAATGGAACTCACAATCTTAGAGCTAAAAAGAGAATGATGTTGCAATGAAACTTTGTTGCGGAGAAATCGATCTAAAGTTTACTGATGATACCGCGAAGAGAAAGATGCGCGAAGCGAAGTTGTTGCGTTCGTTATACATGTTTACAAAAACATATTTCTGAATGAAATGACGGGGAAGGAAGATTCCGCGAGTATCTACGCAATATTCTCAGATAATACAATTCATGCTCATCGATTCGACTTTCATAGGGATCACGCGTGATACAGATAAAATGCACTTCATCTCTCGTATCGTCCCTCCCTCGACGAGAAAGAAAATTCCGAGTATCATTGCATTTCAAATCAATATAAACAGTAAACGCGCTCCTCATTTCGTGTAAACAGTAAACCATTTCCATTCGGTTATCATTAAAAACCGTTCGGCGAATTCTACTCGTCCAACGCACGTCGTTCTTACAAAATCGAATACGACGAAATTGTGATTTATCTTTTTCACATAAAGACTGCATATATAAAGATTAACTACGATCACGGCCTACGCGCACACCTCGGGCAATCATCCGAACCGGACAAAAATGGTAAACGGGCTCGACTTCTTTCATTGTTTAACGCGGATGCTCACTTTACGCCGTTCGCCTTTCTCTCGGCGCGGATGATTCATCGGTACTGATCGCTGAGAGTGAACTAAGAGCGCAAGTTCTCCTTCGCACTCGCGATCGTGGCACAGAGGAAGACAGAACAAGAGAAAATGACGCCGACGTCGTAGCCGGAGGCGACCGGACACGAGAGGACCAGCGCGGAAGCAGGGTGGTATTCGCGAACGAGTACGCAAGTTCGTTTCACGCGCGTATGTGGGTTGGGTTAGGCCTAACAGCTGTTTCGCGAAGCCATGACCTTGCCAGACTCACGACGGCATATGTATATATGTATATATGTACGTACAGCCTACGCCGAACGGACAAGCCAGTCAGTCGCAACCAATCAACTGCACAGTCAGTCAGTCAGTCAGTCAGTCAGTCAGCCAGCCAGTTAGTCAGTCAGTCAGTCAGTCAGTCAGTCAAGCGAGGTAGGCAGTTGGTTGAGCGAGCGACTTTTCGCAATCGACGTCGCTGACCTACGAGGCTTACGATTTACTAGCGAGACAAAAGCTCGGCAATCGAGTCCGCGTCTCGCTAGCGCAATCGACGGCGCCGTCGCGTGTTACGTGATCACGTTCATTCAATGAATGCACTCGGATAAAGCGTTTGGACGGCCTTTATGCAAAAGGAGCCAAGCGCCGGTGCGAGGCTATTTTGTACTCGTTGCTGACTAAATCCAATTACGAAATTATGTATCGTTTAAGCGGCCTGGAATTGCGAGAGAATGCAAGTGTGTGTATATGTATGCCAAAAGTAGCGAAAACAAGGCGGAAGATTGAAAAATCTGCGGGTCGTTTACACACTCGTGCTTTAATTACATAAAATATACTCTCCCTCGTTGCTCGTTTAATTATTTTACGGGGAAACATATGGTGAAGACAAAGAAAAAAAGAGAGTATCTTTAGGAATTTTTTTAATAACAATATTTTTTTCTAGTTTATCATTTTACATGTACTTACATGTTTTAAAGAGATTTTTGTGCTGGTCATTTAACATAAGCCTTCTGTCAAAAAATATGGTTATACCACAGATTGGTAACCAATGATTTACTACGGATGATTGCTTCTGAATAGTTAATCTGCAGTCAATAAAGTAAAATTTTTAGAAATTATATGAAAATAACTTCGTTTAAATATAGCGGCTTTAAAAAAAAGTTTTGTTTTCACAAAATGACAAATTTTATAAGAAAAAATCACGAATTTTCGACGAAAATCGGTCAGTTTCTTGTTTCTCGGTGAGTTTTTGAAAAAAAAAAATACGTACGTATATAAGCAAAAAGAATTTGATTACGAGGAATTTGCCGCAAAGTAAAAGTCAATCGGATCAATGGCTTTCTAAATATCTCTTGGACTAGCTTGAAAAAGATAGTCTTAAGAGACACACACATTTCAAGTCATTCCCAATGCGCTTCGACAACGCTTCAAAAATTCTCTTCTGACATCATCAATTTTCGATTAATCTTTAAACAATTTTCCAATGCTATATAATCTTTCAGAAAATACAATAAAAGAGAATCGATTTTTTTTTTATTTTACCGTGGTGTATATCCTTCAGAAATGAAAAGGAGTTAAGGAGAAGCTAACACTCACTTGAGAATCACTGTTAAATCACTTTCGAGTAAATTATCTTTGTTAGACTCCCACGGCGAAATCGAGTGATTTCATTTAAATACTCTATGCTATGTGTTAGATCAAGTTGCAGTGTGGGCGACACGATCATAGACGCGAGTCTAGGCTTTCGGTGCAGAGCGTCTAGAGGCGCCACGATTGTACAAATATACACTCGAATGCGTTGTTTATACGTTCGCTGGTCGCATCTATATTTAGCATCCATTAATCGTGCGAACGTATTGTTGGGTTTCAAACTAACGATTGTCGATATGTTGGCGTATACTCAGCGAACATTGAAGTCATAAACATTTGTCTTTGGCACATGGAGCAGTTAAGAGAGTGCAGACAGAGTACAAATCGTGAGATTGAGCAGCAAAAATTCACTCAATCATCCAAACGTGTTCTCCTCTCACGAAACGAAGAAACTCTTGTAGATCTTATGGCAAAAGACAATAACGAGAATCTCGTCATCGATAGTGAGGGAGTTAATGCTATTTTTCGCGTGCTAATTTTGCATACAAAAAGATTGTAGACTACAGTACTCTGGAGATATACTGGTCTATTTTGCTACCTGTCTTTATGTATTCTGCAGATTACAATAATGACAGCAATATTCTATTAGTGGAAAGGTAACTATATGTAAAGACTAATTGAATATTACGTATCATAAGAATTGCGGCTATGAGAACTGTATAGATGAGCATATAATAGCAGCAATTTTTAATATAATTAAGTGGATATTAAGCAATATCCACTTGAATTTACATAAATCTCTTTTCCGACAATAGAAAATGTAGTTGTAGCAATCAGAACAGTTTTCTCTCTGCAGTTTCTTTTATGATTCTTATGTGTTCTTTTTTCTAAAAATATGCTAAGTATATTTGTATACTAAGAAATAAGTTTACATATGTTAAGGCGAGAAACATATCTTCATGTATTATTTATATTTTTTTTCCCTCTTGCATTTCTCTGTCAAATTTGTTTTCCAAATGGTGTAGCAAATTTATGAAGTTCAATATTTCACTCGATACACGTCAATATGTAAATTAATTATGTAATTATGCAATTATCGCGAAATACCTGGGAAAAAATGGCTTGGGAAATCTCAGCACAAGTTAAGAACGTGTGTTCGACGTACACGCAACGATATTTCATCGAATAGATCTATATTTAGACGCAAGTAAAAGCAACGATACTCTGCAAACTTCCGACATCGTTTCATTTTTCTCAGTCTCCGCACACATGTGCTCCCCCACGTGTTATCGTAGGTCAAGTAACTTCGCGCGAAAAACAGCACTCAGATCCGTAGAACACGTAGGCATTATACACGAGTGTAACTTTGAAATTATATCTGATTTATTTTACTTGTAGACATAAAAGCTTTAAGCTTACTGCTAGGAGCGATAATTTATTCGATTTGTCCCATGTTTCTAATTAGGTTGATCTAAATCGGTTATTTGGTTTGTGTGTAAGATAATGTTATCAGGAGTTCTAATAATCAACAAAATTCTAATTATTAACTTTTACATAGAATATTTTTTGCACCTTAATAATGAATAGAGGTTCACTCATATCTGACATTTTTCGCCAACTTAAAATTATTGAAAAATTCTGAAGAAATTCATGTAGCTTCTTTCAAATCTCAACTAGTAGATTATGAGGTTTTTAAAACAAAAATAAAATTATATATGATATTTACTTGTTTTCGAACAAGTATATTCGAAAAATCTACTTCGTTAAAAAAACTGAAACTTTTGTAATTTTCCTAAAACAAGAGAAAAGATTTAAGTTATTATATTTAAGATCATGTAACAATTAATTTAAATATAGTTTATTATGGTATCCTAAAAAAAGAATCTAATTATTTCGGGATATGAAGATGATATATTTCTGTGTAAAAAATAGTAAGGTTAAATATATAACATTGTTACGTATTATGCAAAAATAAGAAAAGAATCACAAGAAATATTTTGTCGCTACTGAATCTTAAGTGTTCTTGCTATGCTAATTTCTTTTCAAGTATATGAAGTTTTAGAAATGAGGAGAAATGCAAAATTATTAAAAGTGCCCGAAGAATCTGTTCATTTTAAGGGTTAATAATAAGATCCTGATTGTCACACGTTGCGTTGTATGACTTATCAAGACCTAATAACATCACCTTATACAAACCAGATAACTGATTGGGATCAATTTTATCAGAACCTTAAGATAAATTTCTGGTTGGGCGGGTACTCAAAATCCAACTCTCTTTGCGCCGAAGTGCCGTCGATACCGATCTCGAGCTCGAAAGACGCAATATGAAATGCGCGCGTGTCTCCTTCTCCACGAGCCAAGCGGCAGATATATAGCAATTTTATCGTTCGCGCGCTATAAATAATTATCGCGCCGTCGTGGCGTTCTTCCGCATTTTTTCCCTCCGCCCCGTCGCCTTCCGCGAAGGGGTCGGCCTCGCACCTCACGAAGACCAAGAATTAAATCCGGCATGAATAAAAACGAGAAGGTAAAAAGGAGAAGAAAGAGAGGAGGGGAGCGTAATTCTCTTCGGGAACGTCTGACTCTTTCGTGCTCGTCTGACCTTAAGGAGACGTTCCATTCGCCAAGGCGCGCGAGAGAGCGTCACGTGCGTGCGTGCGCGCGTGTGTGTACGCGATCGTCACCCACACCGACACGCGTTTATTTATGCCGGACTGAAATTGGCAGGCGCCCAGAGCCCAGAGCGGCAGTACGAAAACTGAGGCGTCCGCCAGCCCCAAATCCGCCTTTTGATTAGGGTCCCTCCTCATACCCGTACCGTGTTATTTCACTTCTCTCTATCTGTTTTTTCTTCTTCGCTTGCCTTTTTTTTTACGAAACAAGACGAGGCGGAAGCGACCCGGCTCTTTCGAGATATTTGACTTCGAGCGAAATAGGGCCGTCGACCCTTTTCCTATCTTCTTCGGTCGAAAGTTTGTCCGGGAGTACCTAGCCGCGTTCGCCGCGGGTATCTACGAACAAAGGAGCCACAAAGGATGCCGAAAAAAGACTATCCCTCGATTCGATCCTTGTCTCGCGATATTTATCGTCTCGTGATGCATAGTCGTCTTGAAAAAAAAATTGTCAATTGTTTTCCTGTTTGCACGCGTGTACTACACGAATTAACTTGTGACGCGAGTAGAGTAACAAAATCGCTGATAAGATACTAACAATTCGGCAAAGCGCAAGGATACGTATTGTTGAAAGAAGAAGAAACGAAGAGAGAAAATTGAAAAAACAAGCCTTCGAGATTTCTCAAGACCTAAATTGTGAATAGATCTCTGATAGGTAGAAACGAGATAGCACAGCCGCATTAGCGTCACGACAAAGTCGACAAAAGTTGGAATCAGCTTTTATCTGGAGTACATCGAGCGGGGTGAGGGAGAGAGATACTTGTTCCTGTTCGACCTACTTCTCGCGAATGCGTTGCTTCGTGGCACGAGGTGCGTGAGGGACGGTACGGGTCGCCGCTGAAAGAAATCATGCGCGCGGCCGCGGCGAGTTTACGGAAGAAGAGGAGAGTACACCTTGTACAAGGTGCGCGAGGCGGGTCGTTGGCCCGCGAGAGTACACAGCAGGATGAGCAGACATGATCCCCCTTGCGGACGCGCTCTCTTCTCGCCAACGTGTAGAGGCGTTTCCACCCATTGGGCCTCACCTGCACCAAATTCCTAGGTAGTCGACTGCGGTCGTTGACCTATCTAAAAAAAGAACTCACGGCCCTCGCACCGCGCACGCCGGTCCCACTCGGAAGAAACGGTAGACTTGTCCACCAGGTAGATATGCCTGACACATTGGATCGAGAGTGAATTTTCGGCAGCGGATGGGTCGGCTGGACTAACGTGAAATCTAAGATACCGTATACCGAGGGTCCATCGTGTCCCTCATGGCCCTGAACGTCAAACGTGCGATGTTACATCGAACGTGCCGGGAAGATCGAAGAATACGCGTTTCGCATTAGCCTCTTCAGTGATTTTAAATGACTACGCGATTCTTCTGAGGGCGGCGTTTCTTTAATGAGCATATATTTATTCAATCTGTATTCGCTATGAGTTAAAAAAATACAAAGTAAGTCAAGAGCAATTTAATATTTCACTACGAAACTTTTCTGGGCATAAGGAGGAGTCAATCATACCTCTCATGTGCGCGAGGATGAATAACACCGTTCTTAAAAGAAAAAAGGAGATTGCTATTTAATTTTATTTGTACAAAAGCCACACGCGTGAAATGACATCGGACGCGCCGTGAGAAACACGCTATCGCGAGTCTCCAGTTTGCACGATTTCCCGCAGATCATGCGTTAATCATTGATATCGTGATTCTAAATCAACTCCTCGAGTCATGGATGCAGACTCTGTGGGAAAGTGATCGAGCGGAGGCGAGTTGACGCCAAGATAGCCTTCTCAGTGGGAAGCAACAAATCATCCCGTCGAGAAGCACGCGCTTCATCGCGTCGATATTGAATCCAGCTCGCGATATCGCCATTAGATGCTATCAGGTATCGCGAAACAGAACGGTGGGTGTCCTTGAGTCGTTCGACCGACCGTCAGACCCGTCCGCACGTGGAGCGCGATACTGGCTCGTTAAGGTCACGGGTAACGGCCTGACCCGCGACCAGCTCGTCTTCGCTATCGTTGCTCTATCACGGCGCGGCTGGTTACGAAGCGCTACTTCGTGTTGCTAGATGTGTGCATCTAGATGTATCTTCCTCGCTCTCTGACTTCCTCGAAGTAATGCGTGTCGCTCCACATCGCAAGTTGCGTTACGCTCTTACGGTAACGCCGACCAAAGGCACGAAGAAAAGACTTCAGCTTGACCTGACGCGCTCCGAAAAATATTCCAACGAAAATAGTGCCCGGGTCGGTATCGTTCTAACACAGCGATCATGTAACTATGAGCAGAATCTTTCACTATCCGCGTTATTATTAAACGTTCAAAACGCCCATCGACTTGCGTACAATTGTAAAGTCTGTTCAAAATTGCTACGAATATTTTTAAGCATTTCTGGTATTATTCTAAAAAAAAGTTTTTATTGGTGAACCCTGTATAACTATTCAAAATGACATTTGGTTGGCGGAAAGCCTAATATAATCTTGAAATGTGTTCAGTTCAGTAGTCTCAAAAATGGCAACAGATAGGAGCATAAAAATATCTAGATTTACGTCAAGTTTTTCCACCTTCCCATTGTCAACTTTCAAGGCGAAAAAATTCACATGAAGATTATGTGTCACCATTCAAAAAGTTATATTATCGCTAGAATCGTCATATTCACATGGAATATTTCACATTTCCGTCCTAAGGAAAACTTACGCGATCGCTACCTAGGCCTAGTCGTTCCTATCTGTTGTTGAAGATCGATGAGGCACTGTATGCCCGCATACTGTCGTAACAGTTCCTCACAGCGACGAGGCACGGTGTGATTTTGCGTGACGCGACCGTTCGTGGATTAAACACGCGAGTACGATGAAGTTCCGCGATGCTATTTTTATCACTAGATGACTGGAACCGGTCGACGTCGCGTCATCGATGTCCGCTGCCGGAGGCGTCGGAATCGTCTCTTAGCGTAGATAAACGGAACATAAAGCGTTATCGTGAACGACGTCGAGATATACCTTGTCATTATAAATATTACACATTACCGTGTATACACTCGAAAAATTAAAAAATAAAATCGGACATTATTTCAGTCAAATTTAAAGAGTAACTCGCGGAGCGGAAGTTGCTCTTCTCATGAACGTGGAGATGAATAAGAGAGTAAGAAAAGTGAAACGTCTCAATTGGAAACTGCGGGAACGTTTAGCGAAAAGGTTGAGAAAGTAATTAAGCTAATCACGAAAATGCGCAGGCTATAAAAAACCGAAATCAGTTTTGCTTTAATATTTATAAAAGGTGCGCGCTTGTAGACTGGTTCGGACAACGAGAAATTATTTCTCGATTAATTGTTGCTTTTTTCGAGTTCCAAAGTCGCGAGGACAAGACTGATATTAGTATAGGAAGGAGAGCTCACAGCGCGCCCGGCGTTCTTCTCGAGGAAGTTCTCGAGGAAAATTAGCAGGAATCCCCGCTGAATCGGCGCTGATGTCAGAATGATGTCGTTGCATAATTAACGACATAATAATGCACGCAAGGTAGAGGCCTCGGGCAAGCTACGCTCAAAGGAAAATCCGTCGTAGCAAGAAAGCGTCGGGAAGATGTATTTTTTCGCGCGCAAATTGACCCGGGATCAATGTGATTGCCGGACTACACTTAAATACGATTGCAAATACTTATTTTATGTCAATATCCTTAAGTACACAAAGTGCAATTTTCAACGTCACAATCTTAGATTATTTCGGAAATCAAGGCAAATATTTTTAAAAAGAAACAAATATTTTTTGCACAAAAAGGATGGTTTTTTTGAGTTAAATAAATTTGATTAAATTGAGAGAAATTTACCTATTGGAATAGTCCAAGTAAATCGATTTTTATTCAACAAATACTATTATTTGGTTTTCGGGATAATTTTTTTGTTTGGCTTAAATAATTTGTAGTTTAGTTCAAAAAAGAGAATCGTTCCATTTATTTTTCTCAATTTATTAAGAAAAAACCCAATAATTCTGTTGAAGTAATCTTAAGAAAAATCTGACAATTCCTTTTTTGCGTTACTAACATCTGTCTTTTGATTACTTCATCGTTGCGCCAATCGTTGAAAACAACGCAGCAACAGTCGATATGTGATGGAAATTAACGGAATGTACAGAAATGTTTAAAAAATAAATATACATCATGATTTTTAAAAGTGATTATTTATCTCACTTTATCAAGTTGATATAAATAAATGAATATTGACAAAAATCATGGTGACTATTTGTTTTTTAGAGATATTTTGTACACATTAGGAGAAATCAGTGATATCTTTTAAATTTTTAACTAAACATTATATCGGTTTGTCTAAGCAATGTATTAGAGTGAAAAACGAAACGTTTGAAACAATAGTTCTTTTTTTAATTAAAGAGCATGGTTTAATTGAACAAAAAACAAAACTTAAAATATAACCAAATAATATATATTTGGTTAAAAGTCAAATTTCATTTTCTTTAAATAATACTGTTCTTTCCATCAAACAACGTGGTTCAATTTAATAGGACAAAATGATGTTTGATTTTAAATAAACAAATTTATTTATTTATTTATATTTGATATAAAATATGTTGTTTTCAAAAATAAATCCGAATCAAATAAATAGGAATAGTAAATCCAAAGAAGTCGTCCTTGTCTATATAAATCCATCCAAAAATTCTCAAAGATTTTGAGTTGATGGCTTTTGAGCCAATCATTACAGCTGCCTATAGTTTCATAACGAGCAGTAAAAATGTCGTCGATAGTGAAATCAGGTATCGAATTGTCTGAGTGAAATAAACGCGGTTGCGTGCGTGGGACGCGCGTCTGCGACTCAGACAGCTCGGCACTTGGGTATTACCCGGCGACTTCATGTACACGGAAAGAAAACAACTCTATTAAGTGTAAGTGAATTTTCTGTTACCTGGAAGCAACGTGAAAAACTCGATTATAGGGACAAAAATATTCCTGTAGGAGATTTCTACCCAACCAGTTGCCCTGAGTTATCCCAAGCGAGTTTTAATGCAGCTGAATGTTCAGACAAATGTTCTCGCACGGAGAAAAATAATCTTGCTCTTTTAGCAAAATCGTCGCTACTGCATATTTGTAGTGACATCAAAAAAATGTAGTTGAAGTAACAAATTTTATAAATTATTCGTTATCAGAGCAGAAGTAGTTTTGTTGCCAGGATCGAAAAAATTTGTTGAGTGTATTTGTTCTAAGAATCACGTTAATTTGCTATCGATGCAAAATAATGTATCCTTAGCGAATTTATTTGCTATCGGAGCAAAACTGCAATTGTTTATATAAATCCATCATGGTTCTTATAGTAAAATAATTTGTAAATTCAGCAAATTATATCCAGAAAATAGTGAGCAAATTCTTAGCAAATCTTTTTGCTGTCCATATAATAACGAAAAGATTTTGCTAGACCTGCAGAAAATTTGCTGGGCCAGTAAATTATTTTTCTCCGTGCGGTCGCAGTAACAGAGGTATTATTTCTCGTCGACGAGTTTTTCGTTTAAGACCGTCTTCATTCAGTTGCACGAACGGAAATTTCTTTCTCGTGTAGATTTAGATCGGCGGATTCGTTCGGGAATGTAATTGGCCGGAAAAAATCTTGTAGCCTGTATTCGTGATAAGCCGAATGCGTAATAGAAAATGCGTCGGTCGCTTTGCGTCACTGCCCCGACACACCTACGATTTCCACGCCTCTGAAGCGCACCTCGCGCCGAGCCTTTAATTGCCCGCACGATCGTTTATTATATGGTTATTACGTACGCACGAGTATATTACATGCGACTTTTTTCTTTAGACGTCTGCTTCAGTCCCGCTGGCGTCAACGATCGACCGTTTCTCGGAAATGTTGAAAGATGTGCGATTGTTTTGCGTCTTTTTTTACGGTAAACGTATCGTCATTACTACTGTGTGCGCAGACGCTCTCATCATCGATGCAGAAATTGAGCGTGAATGATTTATTACTAACGGTGGAATAATCTTCAGAGAAAAACACTAGAAAGTAGAATCTCGAAATAAAAATCCTGATCTACATGTGCCCTTTACTTCCTGTTTCTTTCTCTTTATCTTTTTAACTCAGATCTTGCATCTCTTTATCTTTTTAACTCAGATCTTGCATCTAAAACAAAAAAAAAAGATAGAGAACAGAAAACAGAAATCAAAGAGTATATTGTAGATCGGGCTTAAGTGTTTTGCAAACAAACGTCGAACTTCACTTGCGATGATTTGACGAAGAGCATTAATATAAACGCCTTAAAAATAATTACACATGATTGGAAAATTTCTACGTCGCAATAAACATGTCGGTTCATATTAAAATATTAAACTTAATATATAAACTTAAAATGCACTGAGAGAAGAACGTCTAAAAAATTTATCCGATACTATATTATTTATGTTATTTGGATACTAATAACATCATGTTTTTGCTTGTGTCAAATATATATTATTGAGAAAGCAAAACACACATAGTGGCAATTAAATTTTTTTGGTTGTTCTCACACAACATAACATCTAAAATCGGGACATAAGATGTCTTAAAGACGTTTTAAAGACACCTTATATTCCGATGTCTGAGAAACGTTTCTAAGACGTTTTATGTTCCGATTTTAGACATTGTGTTGTGTGGGCTTTAATATGAATTGACATGTTTATTGCGACGTAGAAAGGACCCCGCATAAAACCTATGGAAAATGGTTTTCGGTCAAATTGGCTGAAATTTCACTATGTTATAGTTTTCGCCATGCTGATAAAAAGTTATCATTGCACCAAGTCTCAAAAGTCAATATTTCCCAAGATATAAAGGGTCAAAGTAGTGAAATATGGTCATCCACAGTAGTAAGATGTATGTTACAAGTATAAGTGATACATTGATATTTATTCACGAAATAAATAAAAATCGATTTTTACATATATATATGTAATAAATATTTAGTTCCGCAATATATATGTATATACAGAGTGGGACAAAAGTATCGGACCGATGAAATATCTCGAAAGTTTTACAAAAAACTGTTTCAGATCTTAAAAATATTGCGGAACTAAATATTTATTACATATATATATATGTAAAAATCGATTTTTATTTATTTCGTGAACAAATATCAATATATCACTTATCCTTATAACATACGTCTTACTACTGCGGATGACCATATTTCACTACTTTGACCCTTTATATCTTGGGAAATATTGACTTTTGAGACTTGGTGCAATGATAACTTTTTATCAGCATGGCGAAAACTATAACATAGTGAAATTTCAGCCAATTTGACTGAAAACCATTTTCTATAGGTTTTGTGCGGGGTCCTTTTCCAATTATTATTTTCAAGGCACTCATATTAATGCTCGAATCGTCGCAAGTAAAGTTCGGTGTTTATTTCCAAAACATTTAAGTCCGATCTACAATATGCTCTTTGATTTCTGTTTTCGATTCTCTATCTTTTTTCTGGCTTTAGATTCAAGATCTAAGTTATACAAAAAGATAAAGAGAAAGAAACAGGAAGCAAAGAGCACTTTTACCAAAGAGAATTTTTATCAAAAATTTTCTCAATCCTGTTCTAACCAAATTTTGGTTTAATATTTTGGTTTAATATATCAAATATTCGTTGCGACAACAAAATTCTATTTTCGGTACATTTTTCAAAAATTCTCGTATATCTCATTAGTAGTCTTCTTTTTGATTAGTGTATTAATCGCGAAATCACGGGCGAGTCAATGTAACAGCCACGGGTGTCACCGCGATCGATCGATCAATCAATCGGTCGGTCCGTCGAGAGGAAAGTTGTCTCGCCGAAAGCGAATCTCATCGTGAAACTGTGAATCCGTCGTGAGAGTTATGTAATCGGCCTATCGGCGGCTGGATGCCGGTGATACACCGGCATCGACCGACCGTTCTAACACCGATCGAAATGCCATATCCTCGCAGGAATTCACCCCGCCATGGGAAATCGCCGATGTATCGGCGATACAGCCACAGGTGTCGTTTTTCGCTTGTCCGATGGGACACGCACGTATCTACTTGATGAGCACTCGCGAAGAATGATTGCTTTGTGATAAAAGGATCAATGCCTATGAACATAACTCTGTGTACTTAACTCTAGGCATCCTTGTTATTTTAGCCTTTAAACACGAATATTTAAACTTTCAAAACATAGGATATACATATATTATGTTGAAAGTTTAAATATTCATATTTAAAAACCAAAAACGAACAGCCTTTAGAAATCTTAAAAGCTCTAAAAAGTATGAAATAAGTATGAAATTTTAAATCAATACAGCTATGTATATACTGGGAAAAAAGTTTTGCTAATTTAACAAAATATCAGTACTCGCAACAAATGTTTTGTTGGAATGAGCAAATGACCCCATAGTGGGAACAAATGATTTGTTATTTTCAATTTGCTGCTCTGCATCTCGTAATATAAATATAACTAACCCAACTTAACACCTGCTACAACACCTGCTGCAACACTTCTGTAATATAAGTATAACTAACCTAACTTAATCTAAATAGACGATGACACATGTGATTTGTATCTGAAACAATGTATATTTATTAACATGACAAATGATGAGAAATTATTTGCAACATTAACTATTGAATTTGATTCTCTAACGATCATCAAACAGTAAACGTACTTCTATTCTGATAACTGAGAGACTTTTTTATTGATATAAAATTATTATTTTTTAAAACTTTTGAGGTTTTTGAATGTGGTTTATTTCGGTCAACAATTTTTTTTAATTTGTACTTCTTAATATAATTTATTGTATAAAAGTTTATTTTGGAAGTCGGTTTGTTTTGAAAGTCAGAAAAAGTTTCTTTTTGATATCGGTGAAAAAAAAAGTTTCATTTTATATCTATGAATATTCTCGGATTTTCCAACAAGTCATGAAATTATCCAATTTTTACAGGTCACCTAGACAAACCCAGGTAATTAATTTAAGAAGCAGATAATATATTACAAAAAGTTACGAAAGAATTTCAGAAGTTCATCTCAATATCTCTAACTGTTCTCCAGTTATAAAGGAACATATAAACAAACAAACATAGATACAGGACAAACTGAAAACTTCCTCTCCTTGAAGTCGATTAAAAAGGGGTGAGCTTTTTTCCACATTAATGTGAACACTTCGTACAATCGTTATTTAAAGGCGAAACATTTTTTAGCAGGTATTATTGTAACAATTTTGTTTCCTTAAAGCTACTTCAACGCGACAATCGATGTCAATTCAAAACCACCGTGACATAATTTCAAATTTGTGAAGAGCAAAATTGTTTATTTGTCATTATCCCTCAGATAGTGACTTGTACGGACGCTAACCGGAATCAGATCCTAATTAATAATTCTCCATTTATGATCTTCCTGTCGTGACTTATCTTTCCGCGATCGAACGAGCTGTCGATCGCGCTAGGAAAAATATGGCTGCTCAATGCTTTCGCGCCACTGGAAACCAAGGACGCGGTGATATATTCCTTCAATATATTCCTTCTGTATTTCGTGCTTTCGATGTCTGCAAACCGCGATTGCAATTTCCCGATAGAGAAAGAGAAAAAGAAAGAAAGAGAGAGAGAGAGAGTCGAACGATCATGGCCCTTATTTCTAAATTATTAATCATTTAGACCTATCTTCCTTGAAATTGCGCTAATCGTACGAAATTAAATCGCTTTCCTATCCGGCAATCGCCTATCGTGTAACTCTTTTTATTACTTCTTTATTTTCCATTTATGCATAAGAGACCATCTCTCTAAGCTGACGCCGATGTACAAGATGTTATTGAGAGTCACTGCGACGGCGAGGCTTCCTAAACAATGCTCGACTCACTTTCACTTCATCCCCACTGCAGGCGTCGCTTAGCGTCGCCGCATCGTCATCGTCATCGTCGGCGTCATAGTCGCTTGGTTACGCGCCATGTGTAACACGCTTTCGATAACAATTAATTGCAAAAAATGCGCGCAACGCGCAATTGCCGCCGCAGTAAAAGTGCACGCGTTTCCTACGAACGGTGCCGTGCATCGGTATCAAATTGAAACGCTTTTCCCGGAGCCGGAGAGGCACCACGCATTAGATACGCTTTTGCATCTAATTTCGCACTACTTTAGACTTACTTTCGATCGACTTTATCGTCTATAATTTATACGAATGGTCCAATAACGTCACACTTTCAACAACTTTAAGTTATAACAAGGCGCGCCTACGTCTCCCGTTTAATATATAGAATCTTCACATTTAATAAAATTTAACTCATTTTTAACTTAATTTTTAAATTAATTTAAACTTTTATTTAGTTAATTTTAAATTTAAGTTTAACTTAAAATTAATTTTAACTCGCGGAATGGATATAATTTCGAAAAGATTTATTTTCCAATTTTCATGAAAAAAATTTGGTGAAATACTTGGTATCAAATACTCTCGAATGAATATATAATATCTGAGATTCTTTACCGCAATTGAAAATTAACTGAGGCAACATTAAAATAATGAATATAATTATTCCCGACAAGTCTCACACCACGGATATATATTAAAAAATACTTTGGAAATTTTAAAAATGGAAATAAATTTAGATATTTCATAGATCCAAAACAAAAAGAAACCTACATCTAATCTATATCACCGCTATAAGTTATAAGTACAGCTATTATTATAACATTATCTCTATCACCGCTATAACTTATAAGTACAGCATTATTATAACGTTATCTCAGTTAATTTCTAATTTCCAAAAAAATTTTTAGATATGTTCATTTGGAAGTATTTGGGACTATTTCATTGAATATTTCATTGACTATTTCATGGGAATAGGAGAATGCATTTTTTCGGAACTGCAGCCCAACATAATTATTGTTTAATTTATAATAATAATAATTCACGAGAAAACACTGATAGTAAGAATCACTAAAAAAATATTTATCGATAACATTTCTGCATTCTCAGATTTATGCAATATCACGTGTGTTACATGTATGTGTTATATTTATATATAAATATGTGTTATTGTGTGTGTGTGTATGTATATAGACACACACAGATATGCGTGTATATGTATTAAAATTACATTAGTTATATCAATATATGTATTATATTACTATAAAAATCGTGTGGTTGCTATAAATATCGTATCTGGAAGTTGCTAGCGCACACGCCGGTTTGTTAATTACTCGAATACCATTGAATGAACGATAGAGTTACTACAATAGCGTTCTCAATAGTTGCCCCATGATTATTCATTTGCGCTGCACCAAAAAAAGAAAGAACAATATACGCGTGTCAAAGATACAATGTTTGTGGAACGCGATCAAGATTTGCAAGCAATGCGCAATTAACAGCAATATCATTAACCTTTACAATTGAAATATTCATCGAGCATTATGCCCATTATCTAGCACAATGGAAGTCCGGATAATGGCGGTGAAATGTATGAAGGAATAAAAACGAGTGTAATTATATTCAAAGTGATAGCCAGCTTGACCGTACCTCGCTGGAGTAGACCGCGAAAATTATCGTTGATAAAAATTCTCGCACGATTCTTATCCAAAATCCTAGGTCGTGAATAACTATTTAATTGGTAATAACTATTTTTATGGTCTCTCTCTCTCTCTCTCTCTCTCTCTCTCTCTCTCTCTCTCTCTCTCTCTCT
>NW_022639633.1:396402-409694 GCF_010583005.1 Odontomachus brunneus | reverse complement strand
TATGTTCTCTCTCTCTCTCTCTCTCTCTCTCTCTCTCTCTCTCTCTCTCTCTCTCTCTCTGTATCTCTCTTTTTGTCATTATTGTTATTTTTTTCGCTTGAGGGAAATCTCAGAGCGCATAACAAATCTATCTATCTATTTCTGTTCCTCCTCCTTTTTCGTTGACGAAAGCTTCGTTCAAGTGAAAACTCGACGACGATCGGGTGAGTCAGAAGGGATAGTCGCACGATCATAACGCCCCGCGATAAATCCGCCGCGAGTTCGTCGAATGTAACGACAGACGTTTTGAAACTCTGCACAATCAGGGAACGAAGTTCGCGCCGGCCGTCGTCGCCGACGCGGAACGTGAGCCGACGAGGTAGGTAGGGAGGACGCGAAAGATGAAGAAAATGATAGAAATTCCCATGCGACTCCGCGCGACCGAGGGAGCACGGATTATAAGAAATATCTGGCGCCGTTTCGCAAGGGTCCCGCCGGATTTGCAACGTCGCTCATTGTTGCGCGAACTTTTGTCGAGCGTCTCCTTCGAGGCGCCGATTGGCGGGCGCAACTAGATCGGGCCTGGGAAGATTGCAAAAGCAGGAATTCTTAGCGGCCGACCACAATGGAACGGTCGCGATCGTCGAATCCGCTCCAGATTCGCGCGGGAGACACAGCGGGGACCCGAGCGTAATTGCCGCAATTAGCTCGCCGCGTCCGCGCGTCGCGACTTCGTCCATCGTCTCTCGATTTTCGCGCGATAACGCGACCGAGAATGCGGACATAATTAAGACACCCCCGCTCCGGGCGATCAATGGTGAAGATGTAGCCTCTGTCTTGAATTCAAAATGGTACGATTATATGATGAAAAACGATGTTAGCAAAGTAACGGCTTCTAACTTCGTATTATATTTCTTGGAAAAAAATTAATCGCACATACATTTACTGTCAGTATCTCGACGATGATTGCAGCTAATCATTTTTACCGCGAATGTTCATTCTTTTTATTTATTGCTGCAAATAGAAATCGACTTAACTCTTTTGCACCATTACAAGGACATGCGTCCCGGAGAAATTCGAAATCCACTTTTTTCCGTGTTTGTATTAATTATAATTAAAGAGGTGTAAGGCTCAATGTCGTATTTTCAGTATTTTCAAGGAGACCATTTACAAACTTACTGCCTATCGAAAATTACTTTACTAAATGAATCAGTAAAGGAAGTAATAAATGTTAATTTAAGATAATGTTGAAATGAATATATACGTATATATACACAATATTATAAATATAAGAAATATTTTTGTCTTTCTTATTGATGTTTTGCTTGTGCATCAGTGATCTAATAGCATAGATAAAATAAAGAGGTGTATAAGTGTTTAAAATGTGTATATATACATATGTATCTTCGAGTGCTACTATAAATTACAAATTTTCGCCACTGTATTTTTCAAACAAAATGGCCAATAATTTTAAATTTGTGTATAATATTAGTACATTTCTTTCATATCATAGCAAAGTTTTTCATCAATAACCTGCCTTTTTATTGAAGAAAAAGCTCGGATAGCAAAATGAAAAAGTTTTAGGGCTATTTCTTTCTCACTCTAACTTATAATGTCATATTCCATATACGAAAAAAAATCTTGTAATGGTTAACAATTTGATTGAGCGTTTTAGCACAATATAATTTGACAAGAAATTATAAATAGGAATTAAAAAAATAGAAAAAGAAATTAAAGAA
This sequence comes from Odontomachus brunneus, assembly GCF_010583005.1. Classification (NCBI taxonomy): domain Eukaryota; kingdom Metazoa; phylum Arthropoda; class Insecta; order Hymenoptera; family Formicidae; genus Odontomachus; species Odontomachus brunneus. The sequence continues at coordinate 407,976 of NW_022639633.1, read as the reverse complement.
ATTAAAAACAACAATTAATCAATAACATGCAAATTTCAAAAAGTACGTATAAAGTGTCAAGTTTAGTTTTAATTATTTCAATCTTCAAATGATCAACCTTTTTCTAATTGCACGAGCAGTTAGATGATATTTCAATTTATATGTAGTATAAATTTCAATGAATTTTTAACAAACTCATTTTGCTTTAATTGATATTAATTGTTATCCGAACAACAGCAAGTTACAATTTTTATAAATATAAATATAAATAAGTAAATTTTATAAATATAAATAAGTAAATTTTATAAATATAAATAAGTAAATTTATAAATATAAATAAGTAAATTTTAATAATTTACATTATTGTAAACTGAAGCATACTTCTAATTATTAGGAAATCTCTTTCAGGAGTGAGAGGATTAAACTAATAATGTTGATTTTATGAAGAAGATATTAAACATAAAAATGTATCTTACACATACTTTAGATTTAAGTCTAAAGCATATTTTAGGCATATCCCACAGAGAACGGAGAAATTTGAGACCTCGTTCTTCTTTTTTTTTCGTATTAGGCCCATCTTTCCGCTGCACGCCACATCCTCACATACATCGAGATATCCGACTGTTATCAGTGTATCTCGCTCGGTTCTCGCACCGCTCTTTTCGCCCCCCGTTCCCTTTGTTTTTCCCGTCGCCATAACGCTGTACGGCGTTTTGTCCCGGTTACTCTAGCGGAATGGTGTCAGTTACATAAGGACTCCTGCCGTGCCCAGAAGTGTCGAGAGGGTTACTGGAGGGGGAGATCGCCCGATCAGGTGGGGATAAACTGAGAAAAGGAGAGAGGATCCTCGGCGAACGAGCAAAAAGGATCACACTGGTCGGAGAGAGAAAGAGAGAGAGAGAAGGATAAGATAGGGGGAGAATAGGGGAAGGAGAGAGAAAAAGAGAACTCGGAGAGAATCAGATAGAGTGCTCTAAAAGGAGGGAGAGGCCCAATGAACGAACAGACCGGACGAAAATCGACCAACCGCGAACTGGTACCGCCATGGCGCTTTTTAAGAACCTTCGTGAGAGGGGCGAAGAGGTGAAAAAAGTGAAAGTTTGCGCCAACGCTACGAGTAATGCCCCCTCTCTCCCTCCTCGGCAACCCCCGCCCTTCACTCTTCCCTTCCACGGTCTCGGTGTCAGCTTCTCTTTCTTTCTTCCTACTCCGTCTCGTTCGCTCGATTTTCAGCGTCTCACTCTTCTAAGCGAACGTCATCCGCGCCATGTTCGGTACCAAATTTCTTCTTCGAAGATACATTAATGTCCCGCTGCCCCGTGCCCGCTTTCCATGACTCCGCGCTATCCGGATTCCTTCGTATAATCGACCTGAAAGGTCCGCTACTCATGGCATCTACTGTTAGATACCAATTTACATACACATATACACAGTTACGCCCGCATCTCACTAAGCCAGTACGTTACTTTTCAAATACGGAAGATTTGTTTCTAAAAATGGGATGACTATGGCCAGTATTCATAGTCCAATCTTATATTTAAGATCATCTTAAGTACTGTTTTAAGATGTCATGAACCAATCACAGAGCCGTATTTGCATCTTAAGACATTACTTAAGACGGTCTTGAAATAAGATTCGACTATAAATACCGCCCTATATTCCTCCGGGACGTCTACAGAAAGCTGTATTTTTTGGCAAATTGTCTCATTGTACAGCCAAATCAGTATCGATTCATTTGACAATATAGTAGGAGTGCCCCAAACGAGCACTAATACACTTGTATGTATTCGAGGTATATTGTATGTTTTCGAAGTAATAGTTCGTTCTCGGGACAAATGCATATGCTTCGGGAAAATAGTACTTCGAGATATCGTCTCGTTCAATATGTTGTGGATAATAACAGATGAAAATGTTCTTTGATCAAAATAATCGACAAATCAACAATCGAAATTAATTAATCGTCATATATAAATCAAGTCACAATATTGATTTTCTTCAACTTCACTATTCCATTCAAAACCTATTTTGACGCTAAAGAAAGAGAAAAGAGAAATTTTTGAACATGATCAGAGTCAAAGTAGAAGTAAATTCTATCATTAGAATTAAATCTACTTTGCTAACTTATCTCCTACTGCGTTGAAGAATTCCAGGTTTAACACAGGGTCAAAATTTCGATTCGGGAAATCACAAATAATTTAATTAATTGACGAAATTAATTATTAATCCCTTAAATAGTAAGAAATACATGTTCAAACACTCATATGAATCAAATGAAGAAATCTTCGAAGCTCCTCGATTTTCGGCGCGCGTCGTATCGATGTGAAATGTCCGAAATGTAATCTTCATCGAAGGAAGAGCTCTTCATCGTCCGCGAGGGGTTCCGCGAAAACGGCTGTGCGATTTTCGATGTGCTCCTTTTCCTATCTCCTTCCTCGAGCGAAATCGAGCGACGAGATATGAACCGCCAACCTACTTCCGGCAGGCTACGTACGGGCTACACCTCCGTAGCCGCGACGTGCGAATTGTTTGTTCCTGTCAGCCGCGCGGGTGACTCCTCGGCGGCATCATCGACGGGGCAGAGCGCGACGAAGCGAACGACCAGGCACTCCGGCGCGGCGCCCTCGATTTCACTTTCATTACGAGGCCGGCGAAGCGCTTCGCTTACGCTCATTCACTCTCGTTCGTAAGTGCGTATGCACGTACATACGTGCATGCGCACGCGTTCGTGTGCACCGAGTACGAACGCACTTAACCCGAGCGAGCGTTTTATTTTTTTATCGCACCCTCGTTATCGCTCGTAAAAATAGAAAGGCGTCGCGCGCGCAGACCAGCTCGCTGATAACCAACGATATGCGATTTCCACGGAAAAACGAATTCGATTTCGGATGCGCCGAGCCTGAAAATGAGAAACAGCGCGCCGCTTTGCAAAAGAACTTTGTCCATTTTGGACTCCTCGCAACTAGTATTCGTAATCGCTGATCGACAGAGGAATGATAGACTATTGAAAATCCGCGTGTCAATGGTTAATGATAAATAAGTGACACCGAGTCTAGTTGACCCAAGGATTATATTGCTCATGTGCTTTGTTGATGCATTGTTAGAGGAACAGTGCAAAATGTTTCTTTTAAAGTACTTTTTTTCCTGAGTTTTATTAAAATTGAAATGGTATTATAGTGGAGAAATAAAAAAAAAACTAATTTAGGAGCAATGAAATACATTTTTAAAGTTGAAATTAATATTCTCTATGAGCGAATAAACTTAAATAACATGTCGTTAGTTACAATGAAGTTTCTTGCAAATATAAACTGTTTCGGGTAATAAAAACAATTTTCATTCGTAAAATGATTAAAACCCAACATATGGACGAGGTAAAATTAACCATTTTTAAGGGCTAGCAGGACTGTGGAGACTCCTCGTAAAGACCTCGAAAATCAGGATATTTTATACGTGGTCTTCTTACCCCGAGTTTAGTTGCTGGATAATTTGATTCAGGCAAAATGGCTACGTTGCAACATACTATCTCGGTAATTACAGAAGAAAATATATAATTTACTGAACCGTTGCTGAAAAAAAAGTTTTAACTTCAAAATTCTAAAAAATGTAACATCTTGCTCCGGTCTCCCCTATTTAAAGTTGATATTTTAAAGTCGTTTATGTTATCCATTATCATATTTCCCGTGAACACCGAGGAATCAAATAAAAAAACGTTTTCTAGTTTTACGAAAATTAAAAAAATATTTGCAATGTTTCAAAGAGTATATTTTTGAATAGCGTCGACTTGTATTTATAAATAAGACATTTTTATTCTCCAACAATAATCGTTCATTTTAACTAAGTCCCGTTATCAATTGCGAAGGTCTCAAAATTCATATAAAAATTGGCAATGTATTCTTATTACGTAAATATTAATACATAAATTGATATAATAAATAATTAAATAATTGAAAGATAATAAAATAATTAAAGAGTAATGAAATAATTAATAATAATAATAAATAAAATAAATAAATTGATAAATTGATAAATTTATACCGTCCTTCGGAGTTTACCTATAATTATCAATTTCACGGCGAGATCCATGAAGTTGAAGGCACGATGCAAGAAGAAGATAAAGTGGTAACGGGAAGAACGAGTCTTTCTCGAAGGAAATGGGAGCAAAGTGGCTGTGTTGCTCGCGTTTTCTGATTGTTTTCGGCGTTAAACACGACCGTTAGCGGAATGTGTCGCGGTGGAAGTCGCGTTAACAGCCGTCGACGGAAGAAACGCCAACAACTAGGTAACTGACATTTCCCTAATTATGGGAAAAGCGAGACGCACCGCGGACCATAATGGATTCGCAGCATGCGATGGGACGCAGCATTAGCACTGCGAGTGCTCTTCTATTTACGTAGTAGAAAGGCACTTTGTGGGTTAATGGCGCGCACTGAATTCTAAACAGTGCTTACTACCCGATCATGCACGCCGTTGACGGGCCAACATCAACGATCGAAGAGAATGACGCGTCGATAAAATTATTTTAATCTAGCGCGCCATAAAATCGGCGCCGTGCAATCGATTAAATCGAACAGCGTTCCTAGCGTGAAGCTCTCGATTCAATAAATATTTCTATTACTTTTTTAATGATCGTAAACCTTATTTTTAGGGATTTAAGAGAATTATAGATTAGCAAGATATATTGATATTTGAACGGATTAATTTGGTTTCATTTAATTTCTCACAAATCCAATTCACATTTAAATCAAAATAAATAAACGTGATGAAAACGCGTTATTTTATTTTATTTTGTTTTATTTTATTTATTGTTTGTTTTGTTTTATACTTGTGATTCCTCTCTAGAAATTATCTGTTCATTATCGCAGAGTGACGTTCATCAATGTTGTTCTTTTCGCGATTTCGCTACTCTGTACCGCAAAATTTTACAATCGTCATCGAGGGTAATGTGCGATAAATGACGGTCCCTTGCCGGCGCTCTGAAAGCCGCACTTTTCGCCAAGTCATCTAAACATCGCGGGCGTAATGTCATTAAATTCACGAGTGTCGTAACGTAATTGCGGAGAGGAATTTTGTGTCAGTTTCAGTGTTGAATTGACTTCGAGAAAAAGCCCTCTTTGACGAGGTAATTCATAATACCGTTTAACGTCATCTTCTTTAATATTCCAATGAGAACATAAATATGTAAACACTGTGCTTCTTAATCACGCTCTTCTTGGAAGATCTCTAATAAATTTCCAAACGTCTCTCATGATATCGAATATTGCTATCGTTATTGTATAATTTCGTAATTGCGTGTAAAACGTAAAGATATTTTTCATTGAGTGTAAAGCTTGAAGACAAGATTGAGATAATGGCTGCAGCAGATTGAATGCGGGAATCCAAATGGAAATAGGTACTGATATTATTAATTTAATAAACATGACATATCAAATTCTCAGCATACATTTGTCATGTCGAACATTCTCCTCCACCAGAAACGTTTCAATTACTGCGAGTGCCAACAGAACAGCCATACCTCTGTTTAGCTTGATATGTAAATTACTTCGCGCGCGCGGAGAGTGTCATTAAAAGATAATTAAGAAAATTAAACTTTCGCTATATTAACACGACTGTCTATTTATCTTTGTATTATAAAATGGAATATTTTCGCCTGCAACATGATATCGATATTGTGCTATCTATTATGTGTCTCAATATTCGAATATTTTCTGATGTGTTTATATTTAAAAGAAAAAAATTAATTTCACAATAAAAAAGATAATTTCACCCTTAAAATAAATAAAATACATTGGAGCAAATAATCTTACATTGAAAGAGAGAAAATCTAAAAAACGAAAAATATTTGTTCAGGTACTAATAACATATTTACTTACACTAATATAAAATATTTTTTATATAAAAAATAAAATAAATTAAACTTGAAATAATGAATATAAAAAATTAATTTTCTTAAAACCTTACAGTTTCATAAAAGCAATTTTATTTATTCTATTTAAATAAAAAATTTAGATTTAAATATATTAGATTAAATATGTTATTATTATCCATCGAATAATATTTTTTATTTATTTATTTATTAGATTTTGTTCTCTCTCAGTATAATGAAATTATTTTGAAGCTATTTTTATATTTGAGTACAAAAAGAATATGTCCAATTTTGTTTCGGAGATAATAGTAATATTTTTTAATCTGCAAACGTGCGAGCCCCGTTTTCCCTAAACGATTATTTCTTATTATTATTCAGGGAGCAATTCCAATTTTCTATATCTGTCTTGTGTTCAGATAAAAATAAGTGGTTGGACTGCCGCAAAACAGCAGTTATCAAGAAGTAATCACGACATAATGATCGAGATAATCCTTTACAGCCGTTGAAACGGAAATTGTTCCAGGTAAACTGAGTGACTATCAGTACTATGAACAATATAAACATGTTCTTTTCCGCTTCCAACGTAAAAAAATTCACAAAGAATCGTTTTACACGTAATTATATCGAACAGTCGCGATTACACTTGAAAGTATATGTAAATGATGAGACGATTAGAAAACCGCGGTGAGGTGTTCCGCGTCGAAACGGCGCATTACGGATTAATTCCTTTAATGATCTTCACAGCTATTTTTCACACGCCGCGAACATGACGTGGCGCAACGACTAAATACAGAGTAACTCTCGAGACATTGTATGGAAACACGGCGCCAGCGAGCGAATCTATTAAAGCCACTCCAGCCGTTTACACGGCGTGAGCCGCCGATGCCTCCATTGTATTAGTCAGTGGCGCGGGATATTTGTTTTGAATGGAAATGGTCGCTGCGAGTCTCACGCTCGCGCTCTAAAAACACGCTCTGCTCTTTGCAATCGATATCTATCCGGGGAAAAGTTCGAAATTAAGCCACCACGAGTGTGTCGTGCGGACACCTGCCATGCTCAATTAACCCTTTGGGGCACAGTGGTTTCACTGTGAGATCACCTATTAGAATCAAATCATAGCTTCAGGCATAGTAATCTCGCAACGAAACCACCGCGCAGCCTATGCACTCTACCGATTTTTTTTGCGTTACTCGTAGTACTTGGCTCACTTTGTATGGTGAAACCACCCTTATTCTGTAAAAATAGCAAAACAAATTATTTCAAAAGGAACAATCTCCTGAGTTGTCATGTTAGACATGTGACATGAATATTAGAATTAGAAGAATTAATAGATTTTATTAGAATCTGTATTTTGAAGGTCCTGTGCTTCAAAGGGTTAAGAGTTTTACGACGAAGAAAATAACTCCAAATAAGAATCGATTCGCTGAAATGTTTATGTCAGGAAAGAAGAGAAAAACATATGTCGAATTCTTTCAGAACTTCGTCGTCAATTCGAGATTTGAGCTCGACTAACGGAGCATGTGCTCGAGACTCGCTCAACTATCGTTCAACCATCAAATCGATCGAACTTGTTGATAACTCCGTCAGTTGCATTTGAGCGGCGTAAAATTTCAGTCGGCCATTCCCTTCGGGACGATCATCGAATTCCTCCGCTGAGCAACAACCGGATAGAGCCGGGTCTCTTTCTAATAACGAAATCAACGGGAACGTGATCTACGCCTAATACGGCACGTTGACGAGACCGGTGGAGGGAGGGGGCGGAGGGATAAGAGGGCGAACGTAGAGAGGGGGCGACGTCGAGAAACCGACGGGCCGGCGTCGCGAGGGATCGACATAATCGGTGAAAGTAACGTGGCCAACTACCTTGGCCTTAGGTTAGCGGATAAGCGGATAAGTGCGCGGCATCCCGGCTGGCGTAAGCCATAACGGGGCGCGTGTAACGTAACATAACGTCGTAGTCGTCGTCGTCGTCGTTGTCGTGTTACTTTACCGCGAGGGCGCTCCACATGCAAGTCCAATCGAAGCAGGTTGGCTGGCGAACAACGCAACACTCGCGCATGCAATTCGCTTCGGACGACGACGTACTCGCGCGTGCTTCGTTCGGAAATGAAGGCCAAGGTCATCGTCATCGTCATCGTCGTTGCCATCATCATTTTCGTTGACGTGAACGTCGTTAGAAGGAGGTGTTGCGCGACGCGACGTCTCCGTCATGGATCCACGTCCGTATAGTAGCGGAGCGTTTCGCGGTGTCCTTTTTAATAATATCACCGGTGCGTAGCACTATCGCATCTCATTAGGTCATGTCTAAAGCATAATTAATTGCATCTGAAAAATCGGTTGCATTCATTCAACAGGAAGCCAACAAAACAGGTTATACAAAAATACGCACGCGCCTTGAGTTATATTTACTTTATATCTGTTATAGTTACATTTATTTATTCGTATTACATTTTTATCACATCTCTTTGCTAATGCAATTATCATTAAGCTTTCGTGCTTGTTGGAAATAAACGCTGCAGTTAACGTGTTAAACGCTACACAAAAAATTTGAGATAAAAAATAGGACAAAAAGATGGAGAATAGACAGACATTATAATCAGACAGACATGCGTAAATTTGGCAGCGACTTCATTCATAGGGGTTGCATTCCTTATGAGTGATTCATATAGTAAAAAATAATACATAAAGAACAGAGGTGATCTATTTGATTGTTCTCTTTCCATATTTAGAAATCTGGACTGCAAATTTGCGAAACTCCCTCCATATTCGATAATATTTTTCAACTTCTAGATAGTATCGAGAGAATATAGCGCATTGATGCAAAGAGGAAGAGAATTTAATTAATATATCAACGCGCCACGACTTTCTGATCATAGCACGTCGCGTTCTACTGTCTACCCGCTGAGGCTGTTTCTACTTAAGTAGCAGCTGTCGTCCTAGTTCAGGCCCAAACGTTCGAAGAGAACCGATGCAATCGATGCATGTGCGAATCCGCATACGATACCTACGAGTATAACATCGACAAGACACTAGTAATACCGTAACCTTGACTCTGGTTAGCTGAGCAGCTGGCTGCTAGGCCAGGAATAAGCTCGATGCGCGGTTACCATGTTGCGCTGCTAATATTAGCGTACGCAGCCGCATGTACTACGAGTGACCGAATGACCGACGCGTGTTCTCGTTGCATCCGTTTCGCGATTTCCTTCGCGAAGGTCGCGGTGGTCTCGACTGAGAATAATCGGGCGGAAGTGGTCGCGAAGAAAGGGTAAGAAAGAAGGCGACGGGCTGTCTAAGCAGATATGAAAGGGATGAAAAGGCATCTCCTCCGATTTTCAAATGTGCATGTCTCTTTAACAGTGCAAATATATATATATATATATATATATATATACAGTATCAGTTATTTAAGATACAGAGTATCTTAAAACAACCTCCGTACAAGTTATCGTAAAGATAGTACGGATTGAGATAAACATAAAAATCTTATACTGTTTTGCGATATTCGCAAATAATTATCGAGATATTAATTAAAGAAGATCTGTGAGTGATTACGCAAGATACGGTTGATAAGCTGTAATGACGACCATCGTCTGCCATCGTATGCTTATACGAGTATCTTTGTTAGGTCGGAAACTTTTCAGACCACCCTCGACTCGTACATTAAATCAAACTGAACAAAAAATTCCTCTACCATTTTCCTAATAAAACAGACACTTTGTAAATTTTTAATTATTAATTTAATAAATTGACGAATAGTCGCTCGCGATATATATTAATATTCTCTAATTAACTAAAAATTTACAAAGTTATTAGGAAAAAGTTAGAAAATTTTTTGTTCAGTTTAACCTAATATACAAGCGCACGACGGCAGATGTCGCCACTACAGCTCATCTACCATATCTCGCGTGATCATTCAGAAATCTTTTTTAAATTAATATCACGATAATTATTACAAATATCGCAAAACGGTATAGGACTTTTATGTTCACTTTAATCCATACTATGCCTCCACAAGTGTTTCAGAAGTTGTTCTGAGTCACTCCGTACATATATATATGAAAAGTAGAATGTAAAAAAGAAAGACAAGAAATCAATAAGAACTGTTCATGATTTTTTTCTGAGAAAACGAGATGAGAGATGTTGCTATGTTACGTTGTAACGTCTACTCAGACATAATTTAGACATCTGTCTCGGTAATGATAATGCGCGTAATCACGTGTAGACGTGAACACGTGTTTTTACACGCATTAAAATATTATATCACGCAGCACAGGTTGCATAAGTAATAACTAATTTGGTTACATAATACGCCTGAGAACGATTTCTTCGTTAGCATTACGAGCGCAAAAGAAATAAGAATCATTATCTATCACGATAAGAAGAAATATTTGCGATATCTCGCCAACATTTGAACATTTTCGATTATATATCTCTATAAAGCGGTTATAGCATGTAGCAGTAGTTCCTATCGGAATAAAACGGCAATTGCGCAACTGTCGTAATGGAATATAACTTATGTGCTGACACACGAGAACGCTTGTGAACACATTTCCCGCGTGGAATCGTCAGAAGGTCAGAGGACATCGACTGCGCACCGACGGATTATATCTGCTAATTATATTGTCTCATATGTTACCATATAATATCTGCCGCTCGTAAACGGCTAGAGATCAAAGGTTAACTTATTTGAGTGTCTCTTTGCCATCCTGAAAAGTGCGAGTTGTGCGAATCTGCAAACACACACGTCCGAATGGCGCGACAGGCACATTTGAAAACAAATTTAGATAGGCACATTTTTCAATTAATTGACATATTTTCCTCATAATCGAATGTCATTAGTAAGCAATTCCTGTATGCTCCGTGTATTAAGTGTCTTTATCATTAAACCGTCTCACTATACCGTTTGCTACAAAAAAATAATGACGATTAAACTTTATATGATTTATGTTATATATATTTTATTATTATATATATTTTATTATTTAAATTATATATATATATATATATATTTCCATCAATTATAATTATCTTATAAGTCAAGATAGTGTTGCAAGTCAATTATGTTAGAACATTAAAATTACATAAACTTTTTTTTAATTATACAAGAACTTATGTATTATCTAAACAATGTAATATATAATTATAATATAATATACAATTATATATTATAATTATAAAATATAATATATAATATAATAATATAATTATGTCGTATAATTATAATATATAACTCCGTATATTATATTATAATTATATGTTATCGGTTAAATAACATATGAGTTCTTACATAATTTAAAAAATTATATAATTTTAATGTTCTAACATCATTGATTTGCAACACTATCTCGAATGGGCACAAACGCTGTCGCAACTTATCCATTATGGAATTGGGTATTGACCATTACAGAATGCTAAAAAACAACATCTTATCTACCAAATTATGGAAGATTCACTACCTTGCATCGCGACGGAGAAAATAGTCTCTTCCACGGTAAACAATTAAAATTATCACAGCGCACCGATATGTGCTCAGTCTTTTTGCTCGTGAACAACTCTTGTGCGAGTAGCTGGTGAAGTACGCATATACGCAAATGATGTGAATTAAAAAATGATTGGAAGCGATGTCTGTCTTATCACGCATTAATTATTATCAAATCGTTGGCGCGATTGAGATCTATGTAAAAACACAGAAAGATTTTCAAAATTGCATCACCGTCTCACAATACACACACACA
>NW_022639633.1:364475-396392 GCF_010583005.1 Odontomachus brunneus | reverse complement strand
ACTCGTACATTAAATCAAACTGAACAAAAAATTCCTCTACCATTTTCCTAATAAAACAGACACTTTGTAAATTTTTAATTATTAATTTAATAAATTGACGAATAGTCGCTCGCGATATATATTAATATTCTCTAATTAACTAAAAATTTACAAAGTTATTAGGAAAAAGTTAGAAAATTTTTTGTTCAGTTTAACCTAATATACAAGCGCACGACGGCAGATGTCGCCACTACAGCTCATCTACCATATCTCGCGTGATCATTCAGAAATCTTTTTTAAATTAATATCACGATAATTATTACAAATATCGCAAAACGGTATAGGACTTTTATGTTCACTTTAATCCATACTATGCCTCCACAAGTGTTTCAGAAGTTGTTCTGAGTCACTCCGTACATATATATATGAAAAGTAGAATGTAAAAAAGAAAGACAAGAAATCAATAAGAACTGTTCATGATTTTTTTCTGAGAAAACGAGATGAGAGATGTTGCTATGTTACGTTGTAACGTCTACTCAGACATAATTTAGACATCTGTCTCGGTAATGATAATGCGCGTAATCACGTGTAGACGTGAACACGTGTTTTTACACGCATTAAAATATTATATCACGCAGCACAGGTTGCATAAGTAATAACTAATTTGGTTACATAATACGCCTGAGAACGATTTCTTCGTTAGCATTACGAGCGCAAAAGAAATAAGAATCATTATCTATCACGATAAGAAGAAATATTTGCGATATCTCGCCAACATTTGAACATTTTCGATTATATATCTCTATAAAGCGGTTATAGCATGTAGCAGTAGTTCCTATCGGAATAAAACGGCAATTGCGCAACTGTCGTAATGGAATATAACTTATGTGCTGACACACGAGAACGCTTGTGAACACATTTCCCGCGTGGAATCGTCAGAAGGTCAGAGGACATCGACTGCGCACCGACGGATTATATCTGCTAATTATATTGTCTCATATGTTACCATATAATATCTGCCGCTCGTAAACGGCTAGAGATCAAAGGTTAACTTATTTGAGTGTCTCTTTGCCATCCTGAAAAGTGCGAGTTGTGCGAATCTGCAAACACACACGTCCGAATGGCGCGACAGGCACATTTGAAAACAAATTTAGATAGGCACATTTTTCAATTAATTGACATATTTTCCTCATAATCGAATGTCATTAGTAAGCAATTCCTGTATGCTCCGTGTATTAAGTGTCTTTATCATTAAACCGTCTCACTATACCGTTTGCTACAAAAAAATAATGACGATTAAACTTTATATGATTTATGTTATATATATTTTATTATTATATATATTTTATTATTTAAATTATATATATATATATATATATTTCCATCAATTATAATTATCTTATAAGTCAAGATAGTGTTGCAAGTCAATTATGTTAGAACATTAAAATTACATAAACTTTTTTTTAATTATACAAGAACTTATGTATTATCTAAACAATGTAATATATAATTATAATATAATATACAATTATATATTATAATTATAAAATATAATATATAATATAATAATATAATTATGTCGTATAATTATAATATATAACTCCGTATATTATATTATAATTATATGTTATCGGTTAAATAACATATGAGTTCTTACATAATTTAAAAAATTATATAATTTTAATGTTCTAACATCATTGATTTGCAACACTATCTCGAATGGGCACAAACGCTGTCGCAACTTATCCATTATGGAATTGGGTATTGACCATTACAGAATGCTAAAAAACAACATCTTATCTACCAAATTATGGAAGATTCACTACCTTGCATCGCGACGGAGAAAATAGTCTCTTCCACGGTAAACAATTAAAATTATCACAGCGCACCGATATGTGCTCAGTCTTTTTGCTCGTGAACAACTCTTGTGCGAGTAGCTGGTGAAGTACGCATATACGCAAATGATGTGAATTAAAAAATGATTGGAAGCGATGTCTGTCTTATCACGCATTAATTATTATCAAATCGTTGGCGCGATTGAGATCTATGTAAAAACACAGAAAGATTTTCAAAATTGCATCACCGTCTCACAATACACACACACACAGACTCTCTCTCTCTCTCTCTCTCTCTCTCTCTCTCTCCCTCTCCCTCTCTCTCTCTCTCTCTTATTGAGAAGACGATGAATGAGTCACCGGTTCGAGCTGGACAAGTAGAACGTGACACGAGACACGTCGAAACGTGGATTAGACATCTTATTATAAGAAATACAGGATAGATTCGCTCAATGTGTCGAAAATGAATTATCGATCGTAAATCAATCGCCCGTTAATTACTTCACGATGTTGCGCAAGCCGTACGATAATCTGCATCAAAATCCGCGAGGAAAATATGGCGAGATAACTTTCGAGAAAACCGAGAAGAGAATATCACTTGACTCCTGCATTTTATCGAGATCTCGGTGTGTATACCGAGTTCACTCTTACTCGATAGACGCCGCGCGATAGAGCGTGCTCGTTATTTCTCGCATCTCCCGAAGTTTCGAACGCGTCAATTCGCGACGAGCGCGACCTCCGAATCCGGAACTAACTACGGCTGATGCAAGCTACGCTGCGTGATATTTTCCAGGGACATCAATGCGCGCAACCGTGCTACGAGACACGGAGACGAAGATCGATGCCGCGGAGAAGCCCCGGGCCAACACTTTCATCCCAGAAGAAGAGGCTTCTGGCTCGCGGCGGTTTATCTCGCGCGAGTTATCGCCAACCGACCATGTACGACGACGACGACCGGTGACGACCGACGACCAACGTGGCGACGAGGCGACGAAGCGGACGAGAGAAGAGAATCTCGTGTGTGATTAAGAACGCCTGAGGAAAACGAAAACGAGCAAAAATGCGCGGCGATAACCTCTCCCAGGGTCGCATCATTACTGACCGTTACTGACGCAATAGAAATGAGCGATACGAGTCGCAGGGGGTCCGCTAGATAGTTGTTATTGCCGCTTTCCACTTCGCCCGTTGTACCCGCATCCCCACCATCCGCATCTCCTTGCCTCATCCCGATACCCCCTGTCGATTGATAAACATCCCTCCCGTCTTCCCTCTCCCTCTCCCGCGACCCTTACACCCCTTTGTTCGACGAGATCGCGCAACGCTCGCGCGTAATTGCCGCGACATTATCAAAGATCGACGTCAAACGTACGTCGTGCGTACTCAATCTCCCATGACGACTTACTCGATGATGAAATCTCGAAATTTAACTACCCGATATCGTAGAGAATTCGGAAGTGCGGAGTAAACAAGAGGAGAATGAAAGTAAAAGAAAACGTATTATCTCACTTATCGAGATCTCAAGCGTACGTAGAACGCTATCACTACGACAAAATGTTGTCTCGTTGATATCGAAACGTTTGAATGGAAACTAACGGAATATATCAGACTCGAAGTTTTTGCTAACAATAAATGAGCGAGAAGCAGAAGTTTATGATTGAGCCGTACTTTGATGTGACAAGAAAAAATAATTGCTACGATTAAACTTTATATGATTTATATCACTTAAATTATATCACTTAATTTCCATTAGTTATAATTATCTTATAATTCGAGATAGAGTTGGCTTATGGAATAGAAATTCCGGGTCATAAAAAGAAGAAGAAGAAGAGATAGAGTATTGCAAGTCAATTTTATTAGAACATTAAAATTATATAAACTTCCTTTTCAATAATTCAAGAACTTATATATTTTTTAACGATAATATATAATTATGATATAATATACAATTATTATTATAATTATAAGATATAATAATAATTATTATAATTATTATAATTATTATTATTATATACAATTATATATTATAATTATAAGATATAATAATAATAATAATAATTTTATTATTATTATTATTATTATATACAATTATATATTATAATTATAAGATATAATACATATAATTATATAATTTTATATATATGTATAATTATATTATAATACACGAAAAAAAGATTTGGTTGAATTAATCAAATATCTATCGAATATGAACGATCCAGAAATTGCGATTGAAGTGATCCGAATTTTATTTAACAAGATTTTTAGTAAACTAACCAAACATGTTTAGTCTACCAAAAATCTTGTTAATTTAAACAGAATTCGAGTTACTTCAATCGGAATTTCTGGATCGTTCATATTCAACCAGTTAATTCAAACAAATCTTTTTTTTCGTATATATTTTATTATTATATAGGATATATGTTGTGAACTACTTCGAATCAAGAAGTTCACTAACATTAGTTTCAAATTAAGCTAACGGAGAGAGGTGTGCAGACTGATAAAATAATGAACGGTGCGTATGTATCGACAACAATGATCTGGCGGCGCAGCCTTGTCGCTCTTTTCTACCGACGCGCTAAGTTTTCGGTATTGCAACAATTCGTGATATCAGCCCGCGTGATTAATGAACGGGCATTTGTGATTACACACACACGCGCGCAATGCAATAACACGTCTATCCCATTTGCAGGGTTTCCGGCCGAGGAAACGAATGTGCGTCAATATTTGTTATCTATGGCGTAGTACGTCGCGTACGTCGCACGCGCGACATTGGTCTATGATCGGCGCGGATGTAACGCGAAAATAAAGACGTCAGTTTCATAGGGCAGTGCTTGCTAAATTGGGCGACTCGTGTTATCAAGAATTCTCTTCGTACGTCAATAAAGATAATATTACACCGCGGTCGATTGAGTTACTTTCTCGAGATTGATTTCTTTCGCTTCATATTTCTGCCTCAGCAATCCTCAAATAAAGAGAAATATATCTTGAGCTGACGTTAACTTATATAATTTCACAATATCTCTTTCTCGTACAATCGTATTCCATGCTCAAAGTACAACCACGCAAACGGGAACAATATTTCGCGGCCTACATGCGCATGCAACGGATGAATTTTGTTGGTTAATGATTATGGTCAACTATTGTATGTAGTTATGGTCAACTAATGCACCGACAATTAATCGGACGTTGATATTACATTCGCAGAAACGAGCAACGCTGTCCGATCGTCATGAGGAAAATTGTCCCGAAAAAAACAATGGCATTTGCGGATAAAAAATAGAGTGATAGTCTTGTACTTCCGATAAGCCTTATCCACGCCGTACGATAACTTCCAGACTGTGTATAATGCAATTAATCGTCTACCCTACATTATTCTCTTGTATCGCGCACTTTTTCACGTCTGTTCTTACCCTTACTTTGTGCCTTGACCCAAGCGTCGCGGAATATCGAATCTCCCTGGCAATTATGTGACCACAACGAAGCTAATAACTTTCCAGAAATTTTCCGGGGTTTGCGCCAGTGAACCGAAC
The DNA here is from genome assembly GCF_010583005.1 of Odontomachus brunneus. Taxonomy (NCBI): domain Eukaryota; kingdom Metazoa; phylum Arthropoda; class Insecta; order Hymenoptera; family Formicidae; genus Odontomachus; species Odontomachus brunneus. The sequence continues at coordinate 391,051 of NW_022639633.1, read as the reverse complement.
AGGCGACGACTCGCCTGCATTTGTATAATTGCAAACGCACGACGCGTCATCCTTTTACCTTGCGAATACTGTCGAATCTCACCTTGCCAGTATCACTACAATTTAGAGATGCACGAATTCGTTCGAATTCGAACTATTTAAAATTTTGAATTATGGAAATTTAACTAGTTTTTGCATATTGGCATTCTTGGAAAGTCGTATTTCTCGGACAAAGAAGAAAAATTTAATTTGGTATAACGAACGAGCCAACGCGTTTTGGTTAAAGGAAATGAAATTTGTAGTTATTGGAATCAATTATGATTTATAAGGACCCCGTAGGAATTCTGTATCCTTCGAGCAAAACGTGTTGGTTCGTTGATCAAGACTAAATCTCACGTTAATACAATCATGTTTTTTTTTGTGCGCTAGTGAGTAAGGACCATCGCAGACAAAATACATATACATAGCATAGATGCATATGCATCTTGTATGTGATGGCTCTTAGAGTAGTCATGTAATAGGCAAGAGTAATCAAGTTACATTTAAACCTTCCTACTTGTTGGATTTCGAAATCATTTAACGCAGAATTGGACAATTAAAAAGAAGTAGTGGAGTTTTCTGATATTAATAATTGGGATTCAAGATAGCTGGAAGTTTGCACTGAGCAAAAAAATACTTGAAAATTTATTTCTACGTGATATAAAGTTTATTTCTGCGAACTAAACTTTTGAAGAGAGTAAACTTGAGATAACTGCGAACTAAACTTTCGTCCCACAAATAAATGTTCAAGTATGTTTTTCTTAATGTGATTTACTTCGTATGTTACAAGTCCAGAATAATATTGAGCGCGCGTATTTTCATACGTTTAAACACTATTTTATTTTCCCGTAATATAAAATTATTTGCAAGTAATATTCAACGACCGGCTTCTATAGATCATGCCACTAATTATGTTGTTAATTAAAAGTTAAGTTTCGACGATTTGATTCGATTCGAGTGGAATTTCGTTAATTCGATTCGATATGGGAAATCCTTTATCCGCCCATCTCCACAATTCGAGACTGCAAAAACAGGCACCATAGAATTTTTCGGAGTGAGTTGCAATCGGAACAAATCCGTTACTCTCTAAATTTCTATTATATTTTCCAGGGAAAATGGACCGGGGGGAATTCACTGCGAACAATTTCGCAATAGCTCTTCAGATTCGGCATCGCTTAATATTTTGCTATGTCGTGTATCAATTCGATATGTGCTTTTCTCCTCGAACACATCTGAGCTCGCCAATCGTCCGTCGCGTTATATTTGTCAATGCGCGTTAATCGGAAGCGAGTGTGCGCGCGGATCGGGAACACATTTCTGGAAAACCTTGGGCTCGTGTCGGAAAGTTGGCGGAATTTAGTCGTTCCGTGTGTCCGACATAATTCGCGCAAACGATGACCATACACATTCCGGAGAATCCGAGCCCCCCTCTGTGTCTCCCCTCGACCTGTCCGTTCGGCGTTGGTGCGAGCGAATCCACTTCGCGATCAAAGTAGGTTACGGTTCTTGCAGTTTCCTCGTAAAACCCCTACGTGCGTGTTAACATACCTACTTTTATAAGGCCCACTCCGTGCCTACACGTTTCCCCCCGCGTGCAGTGTAGGCATCGCTCGCGCGAGTCCGGTGTGACGAGTCAGCATCGGCCGGGATTTCGACACGTATCCCGAGGTATTCCCTGATGTGGCTGCCGTTAATCGAACGCAGCCACTTCGCGTCATCGCCACTCAAATTGTCCTTGACGTTTAAAAATATAATTGCAGACGCGGAGGATTGTACGTATATTCGACTACCGACATGTCGCTCGTTGTCACCTTACCCTCGCGCTTCATCAGCTTGCAGAGGAGGCTAGTTGACCCAAAGATCATGCGTGTCAGCCATCCGTTTTGTCTATGCATTTATTGTAAGAAAAGCAGTCGAAAAGAGTGGCCTTTTTAGGAAACAGAGATATATCTTTTGTGTTTTAATAGCAACATTTCTGCGATTCTTTTTCCAACTGTTCCTATCATAATAAATATCTTAAAGAAATGCATAGCCAATCTGACCCGATTTCCCTTACTTATAAAGTTTCTTAGGTTCTTTTTAATGTCTTTCAGGAGTGCTTAAAAGGTTAGGTCATCTTGGAAGGTTTAGAATAAAGGCGAATTTCAGGAGTATATTTTGATACAACAAAATTGAATATCTTTAAATAATAAAAATAGTTGTACAGTGCATGATTTGAGCTATTATTTCGACATGTTTAAATTAGTTGTTATCCATCTTTAAGAAACACTTTTCTGTTAAATAAACTTTGACAAACTAGTATAATTGTAATTTTTAGAAAAAAATCGGCTATGAAAAATTGAATAAAAATTAATCCTTACAATTCGGAAAATCACATAATGGCACATTAGCAATTTTGTGAAACACAACTACAATCATTGTTATTCATTTTTCAACAAAAGTTAGTAAAAAACTTAAGAAGACATAAAAATAAAAAAATTTTTAATATTTATATTTAAGAAATATAAATAAATAACTTAATGCACAAAATATATTTATTATGTAAATGTTTAATATTTTGTTAATAATAAACTTGGAAATTTATGCAAATAATAATTAGTATCTTGTTTTATAGTTTGACTATAAAATATATAGTTTGTTTTTATATTATATATTTTTGCAGAATTTTTTTTCCTGTTCTTTTCTCTCTGCAAAAAAAGAAGTAAATTGATATTCTCTCTAAATTTCTTGAAGTGAAATGTCAGTCGAAAAGTAGAGTGATAACCGAGTCACTCGAATTTGAGTTATTTTTCACCTCTATAAAGTGAATCCTCTGAATTGTTGAATGAATATTTTCACTCAAAAGTGAAAAGTGAATCCGATGAACTCCATCGCTAGGGAAAAATATTCACGCTCCAACCAATTAAAACATTCGCTCATATGGAGTGAAACATTCATTTTGGTTTCAAATGACAATATTTTCACCATTGCTTCGCAAGTAAAAATACTGTCACTTTTCATTTTAAGAAATTTCAAGAATTCTTTTGTGACTTTTCAGGAATTTTTTTAGTACAAAAAAAATTTTGTATGATTAAATAAGAAAAAAATCAATTTTAAAGAAAATTTACCATACGATTCAGGAAGCCACTGTAATGGCGCATAGTCTAATATTTCTTACTAATTCTTTGATATATATAAGGAAGTTCTACATCGAAGACTAAAAAATCGCCCAAAAAACTGCCGGCCGGATTAAGAACGTATTTTCCTTTCTCTTCATCCAGAAATTTTTACAAGAGACCACCGTGAAAAAAGAGAAGTTGCTGCTCGGAAACGGCTGCTGTTCCGCCATTATTCTATTTCTCGTTTTCTAATTTACACACACGACACTTTTATCAATAAATAATATAAACTCATCCAAAATTTCCTAATAAATCACTGAGAAACAAAAAAGTTACAAGGTTTTGAATTTAAGCTTTCCACGCGCGCGATGAAGGTGTTTTACCCCCTTAATCCTGTAGCACGCGACGCGCATGGAGCGCGGATTAAAATTCCGATCGGCGCTTTGCCGCACGCTTAAGATCTCCTCTCGCGCATTCAAGACGCCATTTACATAAAGAAGAAATGAAAAAAAACGCATACAATTGCATTCCAAGTGGTCATTTGACTGCATTGTTATGCCGCGTCCAACGCAGACTTCGCATTACCAAGAATCGAAGGGAAGAAGAGGAGAGCGCGGTAATTTGTCGACCTACGCCCTCTCTCCACGCATCCCTCGCGGTCCCGCGCTTTCGGCTACCGCCAATTCAGATCCCCTCCCCCCATTAACGCGCGGATATCGCGCGATTCGTGTCTTCGCCAAGTGGAGCGGAGTGCCGGTGAGCGCGTGTAACCGTCGGTCGTGCAAATAGCTGCCGTTATCTAACAAACCGCGATTTACACTCGAGAGCTGCTCGCACACGAGAGAGCCGGGGCGCTTCGCGATGAAAGGGAAATTCTACCTTCTGCCCCGCTTCGCGATCCGCGGAGATCACGATGCGGTTCCGGTCGTTGATCCGAAGTGTTCTCTCCCGCCCATGGTAGGCGAGCGATCAGCTGCAGTTCACCCTCCCCGCGTGCCGCCGCCGCCGCCGCCGCCGCTGGCCGAGAGCGCGAGCTACTACTCTCGGCTCCACCGCTCACCTTCACCTCGTCTCTTACTCAACGATCGCGCGGGCCCCCGAGTCTCTCTACCCCCGTTGCATAATCGCCGCGCACAATCATTACCGAGTCGAATCGTCACTCGAGCGGAATAAGTGCGCACGAGAAGCCGGCACGTTACGAGCGCCTCGTCGTCGTCGTCGTCGTCGTCGTCTTTGACGTTCCCGTAGTCGTCGCCGTGGTCATCGTCTTGGTCGTGGTCGTGATCGCTGTCCTCGTCGCCGAGTGCGAAGTTCGCAATGATCCAAATGAACTCGCGACATTTGAAATGGACGTTGGGGTCTCGAACCGGTTAATGTCGGTCGGTAACCGGTTAATCTCCGGTTACTTCAATTTTGGTAACATGCATACGCATTCGCGCACACGCGCGCGCGAAGAGATGCAAGTATCTTACGTCAACCGGAACCATGAAAACACGGGCGCACCAAATCATACGATACGAGTTTCGAAGAAAACGAAGCGAAAGCGAAAGTTACTGCGTTGTAACTTTATTCGCTTTCCGTGAGTATACGCTTTCGAGATTTCCCGAAATTGGCCTTGTACTTTTCGCGCTTGGATCGTCGCAGTGTTATCTAGTAGGTGCTTTCAGCATTTTAGAGCCTATAGAGAATTGTCGCGTCTACGTTTCATAAAGATAAAATGAAAATTGTCGGGAAAAAGTCGGATGATGCCGGCAAAAATACCGATGTGATAAGCCTTAATTGACACTCTGAGTAAATAACGAAACAACAATATTACAGGGACATACGTTCTTGTGTCTAATTTACACAAGTTTTTGCTGTGTTCCCGGGTATCTGCCGTCATGGAGACCATATTAAATCGTGACGTCGAAACGAGAAATGATACGCTAAAAATTCTTGCGAGCCATTTTCAAATAAAGAGATATTTGGATGACAGTACATTTGAGATTGCTTGAGCACATTTGTGAAATACTCCAAGAGGAAACTATCCCTTTTTCTCTTGACAATCAATAAATAAGTGTAAAAACTAACGTAAGATGCAATCTTCCTCTTTAACCTCCCGACTTATTACATGATCCTGATCAAATTGATCCCAATCAATTATTTGGTTTGTGTAAGGCGATGTTATCGTATCCTAATCATCAATAATCCTTATTGTTAACTTCGTAAGTGGTATGCTCGCTAAAGTTTCGCGATAAAATGTTAAATTACTTTTGATTTGTTTCAACTATAGTATAACTCTATGGTATTACTATATTTTTAACTCATAACAAATATAAATTAAATATATTATGTATATATTAAAATATATAATAAAATATATATAAGTAAATATATTCTATTTTTAAAGAATTTTTAAAGAAAATAGCGAGAAACAAAAAAAGAATCTAGATATTAAATATCTAGAAATTAAATATATCTAGAAATTAAATATATTATGTATATATTAAAATATATAATAAAATATATATAAGTATATATATATAAAATATATATAAATATATATAAATATATATAAGTAAATAGATTCTATTTTTAAAGAATTTTTAAAGAAAATAGCGAGAAACAAAAAAAGAATCTAGATATTAAATATCTAGAAATTAAATATATTATATATATATATATATATATATATATATATATATATTAAAATATATAATAAAATATATATAAGTAAATATATTCTATTTTTAAAGAATTTTTAAAGAAAATAGCGAGAAACAAAAAAAGAATCTAGATATTAAATATCTAGAAATTAAATATATTATATATATATATATATATATATATATATATATATATTAAAATATATAATAAAATATATATAAGTAAATATATTCTATTTTTAAAGAATTTTTAAAGAAAATAGCGAGAAACAAAAAAAGAATCTAGATATTAAATATCTAGAAATTAAATATATTATATATATATATATATATATATATATATATATATATTAAAATATATAATAAAATATATATAAGTAAATATATTCTATTTTTAAAGAATTTTTAAAGAAAATAGCGAGAAACAAAAAAAGAATCTAGATATTAAATATCTAGAAATTAAATATATTATATATATATATATATATATATATATATATATATATTAAAATATATAATAAAATATACATAAGTAAATATATTCTATTTTTAAAGAATTTTTAAAGAAAATAGCGAGAAACAAAAAAGGAATCTAAATATTCTCAGTCCTGTTGCCTTTCAGACATGATGACCTCTCTTGCATATCTATGGTGTACGTTGGTTACACACAGATGTAGACGGGCCCCTACAGTTTAACGCTAATGTAATTCCGAACGGCTAATATAGAGAGATGTTCTTGGCAAAGATATTCTCGGTGGTTTCGCCGTTGCCTTCCAAGAAATACTAGACGAGAAACTAGATATGCTTATTAAAAAAAACACCGCCTTGAAGGCAATCGCGCAGTCGTTTTAAATCACCAATGAAGAGGTTAATAAGGTCCTGATTACCATGCTGCGTTGCATGACTTATCAGGACCCGATAACAGCACCTCACACAGCCAGATAACTGATTGAAATCAATCTGATCAGGATTGTGGGGTAAATCTTTAGTCGGGCTTTCCTCATGATTTTGTCACGTTAATTTTACGGCTATTTATTGACTGTCAAGGAGGAAGGATAATGTTTCGGGAACATTTTGCAATTATGCTCAAACGTTTTCTCATCAACAAGTATCATCATTCCTACTCCTTCATATTCTTTTTTATGTTCTACTCTTATCTACCTATATCGATATATTTTTATTCGTAAATGGCACGCGCAAGGATTTTGAACGTACGTTTCCTCGCTCTCCTAATGTCATAAATCAAGAGTTGTCCGCGACGAGACATCAAGAGTCTCAAAACTCCGCGGTGTTGGAACGGTATTGTCAAGAAAAGAAGTTGTACTTCTTACAATGTGTATTTCACGTAATTGGGGGCACTCCCACGTCCGTATTATCAATGCAAAAAGAGACGATTCTTCCTGCTTTTCTCGTGAATTTTGCAAATAGCGAGCGCGCGAGTCTCGTGTTTGTCCGTTTGCGCGTCTCAGGGTTAAGATCGTGCCGATACACCGGAAAGCGCCATCACGCGCGCGCTTATCGACGCGTATCGTTTAGGTGTCAACTGTCAAGGACTTGGCCTTATCATTTTTCCGGGTGTTGGGTGGTTCATTAGGCTCGCTCGTGTCAGCAAAAATACTAGTGTTTTTTTATGCCGACACTTTCGCGTATCTTTGCCGCCGCCGTCGCTGCTGATGACGGCGGCGGCATCGGCGGCGGCGACGACGACGATGGGAGCCGCGTCCTTGCGCGGAGTGAACGTTGAACCCCGCCGATGAGAGAGAAGTGGCCACGCAGCCTCTCGACATCTCGCTTTTCTCGTGAATCATCCGTCGCTCGTGTGCGTAGTATCTAGAGTCGATTGCTGTGCGATCGTTCCGGGTCGCGATATAGATATAATAAAGTAATGCGAAGCACGCCTGAATGACGATAGCGCGAGGCGTTGCGTTACCATTTTTCATTGAAAATCCGAAGGAATCGATGTAAGCAACGCCGTCGAATTCATTTGAGGTCTCATGATTCTGTCACGTCAATTTCAGTGTTAATTTCACGATTATCTGTTGGCTGCCATAAGGGTAGTTTTCGGAGCACTTTGCAAGCACGCTGAAGCAATCTCTCGAGTGTTCCTCCGTACCAATATTTCTCTATTTGGACACAATACGCAAGAATTTTTGGCTTGCGTTTCCTCGCCTCCGTGACGTCATTAATTAATTTGGCGTCGGGGCGATTAACTCCGCTGAAACGCAAAAATCGCGTGGCACTCGGGAAAACGGAGACTCGCCGGAGACGCGTCGAAAAATTTGTAGCGCGGTCAACAATGTTAAGACAGACAAATATCCCCTATCCCGCGTTTGATATCTCGGATATCGTCGCGCCACAAAATTTCACGCTACCTCGCCTCTCGAATTCCAGGGAATCTTGAAGCCGTTGACGTACGCAAGAGAACACTTAACCCTATCAGCATAGTCTTCAACGCTGAGAATCGACCTGCGTGAGGGAAGCAAATGCTCGTTGATTTCTCGAGTAGAGTGGAAAGAACCGGTAGCAATCGAATTTGAACGTAATGGAAATTATACTGTCAACGAAAACATGTTTTGATCGCGGACCACGGTCGCCGTACCGTCAATATCGTCAAACACTTTTTCGTTTGATCTGCGCGCGATGTATATTATGTCTTTCCTTGAATGAGTGAGAGAGAGAGGGGGGAAGGGAAAGAGAGAGAGAGAGAGAGAGAAAGAGATTACGATCCCCCTTGAATAACATGTTACGCTCGAAATAATTATACGCGCCTCGTCATCCTTATCGTCTCTCTATTTGCTTAGATAGTTGACTCGCAAGTTATCATGATTAAATTTATGGTCACCCTAACAAATACATAGTGTTATGTTAATAGAACGGATAAGAACGTTGGACTCATTTCTCTCCCGTTGCTCGCTGTGTAAGGAAAAAAAGCCCGCTACAAAGAAGTATAAAAACAATTAAGAACCAACTTGAATTGCGTAACGCTGACTTGAAAAGGAGGTCGGTCGAGTGTCGCCTGGAATTGACCGTTACCTATGGCACTTTTCCTTTTTTTTTCTTTGTATGAATTTGTTAGCAGAACGCTCTCGGGCAGCAAGAATTTAGATAGGAAAGGTATTTATAGCGAGCCCCACGTAGAAAGCTGAAGCCAATCGCTAATCACAGTTAGGTAAGCGCGGCTGTGCCGATGCAACAGCTTTAAATTAAGCAAAGTGACTTGTAAACTTCAATTGAGTGAAGAGTGGGTGATATTTCCTGACGTAAATCCGCAACCGAAAAAGAAAGCTGGATTGTCGTTAATCGCTCTGTAATTCCACATTGCATAACGACGGTCCAATTAACGCACGCGCGCGAACAAACGGCGTGAACGTAAAAGAAGATTCTACGCGCAAATGATTTCGAGTTATCGAAGTCTGGTATACGCGACACCATCGACCCGCTACGACACCCGATTAAAAACGTCTAGCTTTATCCCGTTTTATCGCATTTTATCCTGTAGGTCTTGCGGGCCACAGCATCATCTCCGGGGATTTCACGAAATATTTCTCGGATTGACGATCATTGTAGTATCTCCTCGATTAAATAAACAACAAGATTAGCTCGGCATCGGTAATTCTCTACTAAATTCGAATTACTTCAACAGTATTAATACCTGCATGTGACAGCTCGAACTGTCAAAGAAACCGCGCAGAGAATGTCATACTGTATACACAGAACTAGATAATAACTAGCTGAGCAATTAAAAGTTAAATTAAAAATTTAATAAGTCTTAACTCATTTATTTTACTCTCAGTTATTTTGAAAGGCATTGCCTTTAACTTATTTATACCTGTTTTTATATAAGTTAGTTAATCATTTCGGGCTGCTTACCCTTAATATAAATAAGGAAAAATCCAAAATATCACTAACAAAATTTTTTTCTTTTCCTGAGCGCCAAAATATTAGCGCTCTTTTACATAGAATCCTGAGCTCAAAACTATTTCGGTATTTTTTTATAAAATATTGCTTTTCCATTGCTTCATGTAAATTAATCCTATAATTAAAAAATTAATTATGTAAAAAACATATTGTATTATAATCAACTTCTCTAATTTTAATAAAATGACTAAATTTTAACTAAACTTTTAATTAAATTAGGTGTTGCTTGTATAAGTTTTAACTTAACCCAGTTAATTTTATAAGTCTTTAACTTTAAACTCAATTTATATAATTAAAGAAGTGTGTTAACTTATTCAACTTTGACCACTTTATAATATGTATGTATTATAAATGATGAATTTTTCATATTGTAAGTACGTAGTCTCTCTGTATTTTTTAGAATGTTCAAAAATATACTGCAAAGAATGATTATCATACATCTGCTCAGAAACTTGAGAAAGACGAATCTTGAAGGAAAATTAAATTTTAACCCTCTATTGCCCAAATTAATTTTTCATGTTTAAACAATTTTTCACATAGGATGTTTAAAATTAAAGCACTTAACACATATAAGGTGAAATTTTATTTTTCTAATTTTTTATTTTCCCAAAATAAGAAATAAGGTTTGTGATTCTAAGGTCACGTTGGGCAATTATTATCGCTGCCAACATACTACCAATATGAATGTTGTTCCTATCTTAATCGATGTGACGTGATAGTCACAATATGGCTGCCTTTTTTATGTAAGCAGCCATATTGTGACTTTCACGTCACATCGGTCAAGACATTCATATTAAACAACATTCATATTAAATAATGACATAAATAATGATGTAATAAATGTGATAAATAAATAATGGTAAAACTGTATTGTGATTTCAGAGTCATAGTGGATAGTTAAATGAATTTTGCAAGTTTGAAGAGCTAGTTATGTCGAACTTCTCGTTTCTCAAAACGTTCATCCGGCAATTATCGAGACGCTACCGATCGACAGGTCGATGACGAGCGCGAAGCAGCGGGCTGGAGTGACGGGGCGCATCGTTATCGTTATCGACGCGTTCTGGCAAACACCGCTGATCTCGTCGCGCGCGCGCGCGCACACGCTCGAGATCGCTGCGAGAAAATATATACAATTGTTATCACGCGCGTGGCGTATGAGAATAACGACGCGTGTTTATGGGTGGTACGATGGTTGTGCCGGCCAATGGGACCGGTCGTCGCGATGCCTTACCCCCGTACACGTGACCCCGCGAACGGCTACGTCATTATCGCAGTTGACCCCGGCGGGAAAAATAATACGCGATATTTAATAACGCCTACCAACTGAAACACGCCATCATATTTTGTACATGCTATCAAAATGTGACGTGCCCTCACGGGCCGATTATCTCGACGTACCGTAAATTATCCGAATCACCGCGAGCTTCGCCTCCACGTGGCGCGACTTAGGGATGCCCGCAGCACTTTCGACTCGAATCAGGATGTATGTAACTAGCACAGATTTTTTTCACGAACTCAATGCGTAATATTGTGTAGGAAGAGCCTACTTGAGTTATACTCAATTACTCAATCGGATTGTTAAGAGGTTTTCAAAAACACTATATTAAATGTATATATAATGAAAAATATTTGTAATCGCTTTTAATATTTGATAAAGTCTCCAGTTCATTTCTTAGGACTATCCACGGAACGTGTATGAGATTAGAGACTAAATATACGTCAGCAATAAATATGAATTTTACAGAACACAATTAACATTTAAGGAAAAAGTACATTTTGAAAGTCTAAAAATAGGTTTTCGTAAATTTTTTTTACAAAAATTGTAAAAGAGATTTATTTGAAATTTCCTACATATAACATTATAAATCTGAACTGTATACATTAATTTTTCCATGTAAAAATGTTGATAAAATATATATGATTAAAAATATAGAGTATTTCCGGAAAAGAATCCGAACGTGTACATGATATATCGACCATCAAAAATTTACAAAATATAAAGTAGTTTACAAAATAATAATGATTTCTCTCTATAGATAAATGATATGATTCCTTTAGCAAGTTTCATGACCTAATGGACACTTAAATCTAGACATCTTATAGAATTACATACAAAAACACTTAGAATACATTAAAAATAGAATTTTACTTTCAGGAAACACCTTTTCTTAAATCTGTGCCAAATTAGGCAAACAGGCCATTACTTCGATTATTGCCCTTTCCAACCTGTGCTCCATCTCAGATAATCGACTATAACTTCCTTTTTGAAATTTCTTTATGAAAATTTAAGGACTTAAAGATATATACTTTCAGAATAAAAAACCACCCATTTTTTGACCCATTAAAGCTATTTCCCTCCTTAAATAAAAAAACATTCGATATATTTTATATTTTTTAATTTAAATTTGTAATTAAAATATTTTTTTCTAAAATAATATTTTTTTCTAAAAATAATTAAAATACTAGAAATATTTTACACTTAAAATAGTATTTTCTGAAAGTAACTTAAACTAATTAAATGAAATATTTTCCTAATTAAATAAAAAAAATTGGTTAATAAATTTTCAGTTTTTCATTATGCCTTTGTAATCTAATTCTTTTATTGTATTAAAAAGTGATAGAAGAACGCATATATCATGAAAGACAATTAAAAATAAAAGACATACTCAGGAGCCGCTATAGATGTCGCTATTATACAAATTCGCTTTAATATTACTTTCTGTTTCACAAGAAAGCGAAACCGACAAAGTTGGAAACATGTATAAATCTGTCGTTTGACTTCGTATAATTTATAATAACTGTTTTAGAACCTTTTTATTTATTCAATATTAACATCTGTGAATAAAAAAGCAAAACTATAAATAATTTAATTAAAAAGTTTAATATCAATGTCAATGTGTATGTGGGTATAACCTTCTAATAAATTTTAATGAGTATTATATTTTATGTAAGCAAAACTCTAAACTTTCAATAGAAATATTTTTAAGTTATTATAATTCCATATTTATTTGTAATTCAGAATAAATAACTTCGACAGGTAACACATATATTTTTACATTTTACTCTAAACTAACTCACTATGATAACTTCATCACCAACAGCTGATCATGTCGAAAACAAATAGATTCGTTTATCTTACTTTAAACACAAAAATTTACCTACAGCTGAGATTTTCTTATCTCATAGTATCTCTTATAGTATCGGTACTTGATACTTTACCGGCTGAGCGCGAGTACCGAGCATCGATATTTGAACATTCCCGGGCAGAGAAGCAGGTTTAAACGTTATCCATCGTAGAGAAGGATTCAAGTTCCGAAAGTGTCAATAAGATGGAACACGGAAAGTATTCCAGCCGCTTTCTCTGTGAAAGTAATATTGATATAACTTTGTAGCTATATGGAAGTGAAATGTTTGATCTGTTACCGAGGAAACTATCCCTCAAGCATTTTTATCACAGTGCCACATTCGTGTTGTGCCGCTTATCGTAGTAAAGAAACGTCCGAAATCATCTTCCTCGCTTATAGGTAATGTAATGTACACTTCATTGAAGACAATTGATATTGATCTGTTCTTCTTTTATTTCTTTTCTTTACATTGATTATATCCGGGTTAAGTAATTAATATTCTGATTTTACCTTCGTCCTTTGTGCCAAAATTACTAAGCAACAAATTGGCTCATCATTCACGTTTTTAATACAAATATTCTTGCAATAGAAATCACATCTTCTTTGTCGCCAATATAAAATATCCCCGAAGTAATAAGGCATGACGTTAGCTCTTATGAACAGATCCCTAATTCGAATTTATAGTGCATGTGGAACTTATAACGCGCCATTTTTCCTCTTAATCATCCTTAACACCATTTTCAAACTTTCTTCTTTTCTACGAAAATTCGATCGACTCATTGGAACTCCTGCATTCGTTCCAACGACTAGTTTTCACATGTTCTCTGAAGCGGGAGTGTTAAAGTTGCAATTACGACTACATTCGCAGTCGCGGACGGGTCCTTGGGTTTGAATTGCGTGCCTTCATTTCGAATTTACGCGCATCACCGTATGGCGTCATCGCCGACGGCGCAGCCGAAAGTGGGTTTATCGGCGGCGATCGTATTCCTTATCGCGACTGCTGCGAGCAAGCAAGTCCCACAGGTGAAATGATCAAAGTTCGCTAGGTGCCGCGCCACTCGTGCCTGTCCGCGTCAATTTTCACGTAATATGTCACGTAGGAGGTACGGAATTGCCGGGGGCGTCTTTGATCTTCCAGAGCCCGCCCGGCCCCTTCGGGCCCCGTGTCCCTGTCCACCTTCCGAAAACCCACCCTCCGAGTCACGCGCCACGTATGCGCCGAGGCGAGGGTGGCCAAATCCAATTTTATTGTTTGCACGCTTAGGTGCAGCCGAATTACACGATTCTAAGCGTGACGCGGAAATTCGCCACTCTTCCCGGCGTAACCTGCGAGTGGGAGATGTGCGCAGAATTTTCTTGCTCCAGCTATCGAATTATTTAACGATGCTTTTGTGAGCCGAAACACGTGCTCGTCGCAGAAGCTGGAAACGAATCGTGTAGTCTATATTTCGTACCAACTAATTTCTACCTTTCGGTACGATATCGAGCATTCGTTTCGGGCATTAACATGTAAATGGCATCGCGGTTACGTCAAACGTCGATATCTTCTAGTGCAAACACGTACATAATCGCATTGATACTCAATATTAATAATCTTTTGGGGGTTAATCTTTCCGAATTTTTTCTCCCTCCAAGAATAATATTCCGCTTGACATTCTGCAGTAATTGACTATTCTGCATTTTATATGTACTATTTATATTTTTGGAACTGAAATATGCTATTAAAAAATTTGTTATGTTTCTGGCAAAATTTATTATATTCCTTAGCAAAATTAACCTTACTGACTATCTATTTCTGCACTACTATAGAAACATAGTAAAGTTGAAAAGAATTTATATATTGAGAGAAGAAAATAGTTTAACTAACTAAAGTTATATAGCTATTTTTTACTCCAACCGTATTTCTTGTAATAAAATGGTAATAATAACAAGCATATGAAATTATTATCACTAACATTATAGTAGAATTTAGTAAAAGAATAGTCTTCTTGACTATAAATTGTAGTAATTATTTCTTTATATGATTATAGTTATAAATACTAAACATTTTTTACTCAGAAAGAGAAAGAGAGAGAGAGAAAATTATAATATTTTTTTTTTTATGTATCCATTAAGAATCTACTCGAGATTTGAATTAAATATTCACAGAATGATTATCTCCAAACTCTGCGATTAAAGTTAATTGACAGAGTTACCAACTGAAATTGCTATCTGAGAAAAAATTGATAGAGAGAAGAGTTAGAAATTTCAGTTGGTAACTCCGTCAGTTAAACCTCCGTTAACTTTACCCAGAAGTTTGAGAAAGTCACTCTCACTCTCGTGATTCTGAATAGCAGTATTTTCGCTAACCCTTCGAGTGAGATTTTACTAAGAGATTTAAAAAGCGCTCGAGTGTGTGTTAAATTAAAGAACGAATTAAAGAATTAAAGAAATAGTACGGGAAACGAAAGCGAGAAGAATCACAGAAGAGCGACTTGCAGATTCGTACTTCGCAGAGGTCGTAGATCATTCCATTGTGCTAAAGGGGGTGTGTACACACATTATAACAGAAACATAATGGCAAACGCTGATGTGTACACACAGTGGGGAAAGCGGCGACACAGAGTGTGCGGTGTTTGGTCTCCATTAATTTCGGATCGACTGGATGGTTACTGCAGGCCACCTCTTGTATCTCTCTCTTTTTTTTATGGAGCCATATGTCTACCATGCGTCGCGTCCCCGCGCTCATTTGTCAGCTCGCAATCTGCCGCTCCGTTGCGATTTGATGGCGACAGTCAAAACACATGGACCGTTTTTCCGCAAACTGCAAACACGACGCGCACTCGTGCCGTTGGAATCTTGAAATTTCAAGCTTGTAACTCAAAGAAATAAATGAAAACAGTCAGTGGTTTTGCAAAATTTTCGGGAATATGTTCCCCGTTTCCCAATTTATCCAATTAATCTTAATAGTAACACCAAACGCCTCCTGGACGTACTGGTATAAATTTCATTCTAATTTACTTCCAAGAGCTCCTTCAAAATTATACATGAAAATTACGTTAAAAGTAAAACACAGAAAAAACCAATCATTACTCACGATATGTGATTTCATAAATTCTAAATCAATTTTTTTATAAATACACGTCCAATACATAAATGATAAAAAAAGAAAATTCAAGAAACGTGAATCGAAACATACCCAGACAATGTGATCGATAGATCAAAGCTTAAAATTCAAATTTAACGTTTCTAGAACCATTCTAGAGCCTGTATTAATAATTGTTACTTGAAACTTGGCTTAAGTTAGAGGCTGAAATACTCAGATTTAAATTTAGAGTTGAGTATGATCTTCTCAACGGAATCGTGATTACAAATGTTGTGTTATCACACACATTATATGATCCAAAGAAAAGACTCAAGTCTAAATTCAGATCTGATTATTTCACGATTATTTCAGACTAACGTGAGACAAGTTTCAAATAAGGACTATTGACACAGATCTTCTACGTCTACAGAGACATACATCGCAGCGTGTGCATACTTTCCCGAAATGAAGTCCGGTATTCTCTCGACACGAACAAATGAAACGATACAACCCCTCGATATCAATAAGCCAATGGACCGTCGCAGCCGCACCGTCATCATCTCGCGGGCGAAAGATCGCGTAATGTACGAACGGTGACGTAGAAAATTACGGCGCTATTCCTAGGAGAAGAGTCGAAGGGGGCAGGGGTATTTTTCGCGGGAAATACCGAAAGGGCGAGAAGGGTAGGCATCCATCCCCACGGTGCGTATAATATCAATGGACGATGGCTGGGTGGCGATGATCGCGTCACATTAGCAGTCGAGCGTTCTATGAGCGACTGCCGCCACGTACATGTGTGTGTGTGTGTGTGTGTGTATGTGCATGTAGAGTCCTGTGGCGCACATACACATATATCCCGACGGTGGCGGCGTCACCCCAACCGCGGTGTGCCTTCGGATGTAAAATAAACGACGCCTAATTATACGCGGCCCGTCTGCGTGAAAAGAGCCGAGCGGCGGAAGGGCCCCCGGCCGCGGTGCGCAAGTGCGTGCGAAGGTGGCCGCCTGCTTAATGGGATTACGAAATTACAATTTAGATTGATCGTCCCGCGCGGCGATATTTATGAGCCGGCAAGCGGGGCGAGGGCGCGCGATATTTCGATACTACTTCCGCGGTATTGATACCTCTCGCCGGCTGAATGATCCCTTCTTATCGTGGTCGCGCCAGATAACGTCCGCTGAATTTATGACAGGTCTTCGAGAACGCGCTGTCTTCTTTTGTTTCGCCAACCACGATGATTAGTTGAGTCATTTTTGTTCTGAGTAAGTGTTTTATATCTTTTCGCTGCGGCGCGCTTCCACGGAAAACCATTGTACGGCAAGTTATTCGCGTGTCAATCGTCGATACGCAGCATCAAAATCACGGCGCTATGCGGCTAGTTTAAGGAGGTTGTAAGTAAAATGAGTTTGTTAAAAAAACTTATTGAAACTAGTACTACATATAAGTATATGAGATATTATCTCATTGCTTGTGCAATTAGAAAAAGATTGATCATTTGAGATATTTTAAACTAAGTTTGACACTTTTCACGAGCATGCTGCAACATGGTCATTTTATCCCATCTCTGGGTCAAGTTGGCCAGCAATTCGGGAAAGAAGGCCATATATAAAATATCCTGACTAGTCATTTCGAGGTCTCCGCGAGAGGTCTCCACAGACTTACCGACCTTTAAATATGGGCCAACTTTACCTCGCCCGCCCATATATCCAATTTCAATTATTTTATGAATAAAGATTACTTTTATTACCCGAAACAATATACTATACACTTGCAGAAAACTTCATTTTAACTTATAACATGTCACTTAAATTTATATATGTATTCATTCGCGATCAGAAATAATTAAAAATTTCGAGATGCTCGAAATTACTTGACTGTTCCTAAATCAATTTCTCCTATTTTTTAACTATTTTCTAATATTTTTCTGATTTTAATAAAACTCAATAAAAAAACATCTGTTCTAAAAGGAATGTTTTGCGACTTTGTTTTCACTGTTTCTCTCAAGATAAATACAGAAAAAACAAATGAGCAATATACCCCTGGAGCCAACTAAATCCGGTTTTCTCTATATCTGCCACTTACAAATAAGAGGCTACTGTTTTGGGACAGTATATAAACGACTCTCGCAGCGAAAAAGTTAAAAATCTAGAGACAAGACTGTTTAGCGTTTCGTGTCCGCTGGAATTTACAAGAACTCTCGGCGAGATCATATTTGACATTTCATAAGTCGATGTGACACGCACCGGGACGCGCTCACTACAAGTATTTCTTTCTTCTCGCGAGTGCTCCCTTTCGAAGGACAAGTGTTTGTTATCGAGTTTCGTATTTTTTGCGGAAACGTGCGCAAAATGTCGCTGCACGGCGACGACTTCGACATCTGGATGTAGCCCGTAATATATGGAGGTGTCCGCGTAGCCGCGCTCGTATTTTTTTCCCAGCTTCGTGGGCTGCCAAGGGGGTGGCACGCCGTGGGTGTGCCGGGCGATGATTAATTAGCGTTTGATGAATATGTATGAGAGAAAGGCGAGCGACGACTCCGCTGTACGTATACACGCGCGTATACGTACGCGCGACGGCACGCAAACACGCGGGGATGTACGTAACGCGCGCACACGCTACGCTGTCGGGCATATATCCCTCGCGTTACAATAGCGTTCCCAACCCCCCTTCGCACACCTCGCTTCAACCCCCGACGTCGCTCCGTGTTTCACCTCGGCGGATTCTGCGAGTCCTCCGTGAGCTGTTTAACGATTCGTTGCCTGCACGAGGTAACGCCGGTTAACGTTACGCACGATGATCTACGCCGTCTCTGTAAATTCGCACGAAAAAAAAATCACGTCACCGCGGGGCGATGAAAAACGCGTCGGCGGGAAATAGTCTCGCCTTCTGCGCGTAGGTGATCGTTAATGGCGCGTGAAAAATACTACGGAGAAACACAGCCGGCACTTTCAATCGTTCGGATGAAAAATATCGCGCGTGGAACGCCATGCAAATACAAGCGACGCTTGGCAAGGATATTCTCCAAATTTCCTGGGGTTAAATCGCACTCAAGGCGAGTTAAAATCCACCGGCGGCAACAGCACACTGAGAGAAATTATCCGATAAAAAATTAACAAACAAACGATATTTTCGATCAAAATACCGATGAATTTTTGTATCCAATCAGGAAACATCCGATGAGAAATATTTATTCATAATTTTTTGATCGGTTTGTCTGATGAAATGCTATTATGATCAGAAATATCCAATTAAATTTAATCGAGCATAAAAATTGATCGGAATTTCATTGGAAATATCCGCTTATTAATTTTTTATCGAATAATTTCTCTCAGTACAAAAATGCTATGACTCGGAATCACAAGGGTTTTGACTGGAACTTAGAATGGACTTTCAATGAATATTTCGATTCATTCACAGAGTGTTTCAATGATGTGGAATACATTGGATTACTCTTCAATTTTGAGTGAAAATTCTTTCACTTGATTCGGAGTGAAAGAATTAACTCTCTACGAGTGGAAAGTCACTCGACTTCAAAATGACTTAACGAACACACTGCTCTCCGAGTGACAATTTATTGCGAAGAAATCTAGAGCGCAATAAAATATTCGCATATGTAACACAAATATTTGCATATATTGCATAATAATAATACTTGACATTAACATATTTTGCACAGTTTACCATTAGACGTATATGTGCGATATTATTATTATTATTTTTAGAACAATTATCGAAAAGAGGTCGAAGGCGGGCGCGCGTGAAATTTAGAGCTCATCGTGCAAATATGTCGGGTGCAGCGCGCGCGATTTACTCTGGAAATTATTTGGTAATCATTACAATTGAAAATTAGTAATCGTGTTTTATACGGCGCAGCGCGGAGTGACGGATTAAGTGCCCTTTACGTCGATATGGATATTTCCGAACGAATGAGCATTCGACGGACATCCGTCGGCGAGATACGCGTTGTTGTTTTCGTATCGGGACGAAATATCGGGCGCGGGTGGCGGTGGCGGCCGGGAGCGGGCGGGCGGGGAGGCGGGGGAGGGTCGAGGGGTTTAGATTTCGCCAAAACGCGAGGCTGAAAGGCTGCGCCGCGCGCGGATTGTTCGCGCCGCGAGGAGAACAATGCAAACAATGGCCGGAACGTAGCGCTGCGGTGAGCCCGGGCTTACGCGGCGAATACAATTACATTATGAACTCGATTACCATTTAAATGGAAACAAACGTGAAATGCTAAAATACACCGGCAGCCCCGCTCGCCACACCGCCCCCGCGCCCACGCACGAAACCGCGCAAGCGTCCCTCTCGATCATCGGTATGCAAATTGCGCACCAGCATTGTATACGGAATGCCCTGCACTTACGGAAAAAATATTTTACGCACGGATTCTTTGATTTTCTGATAAACGATTTTCCTTCGACGCCGTTCAACTAATTCTAACCGCGAAGCATGATTAGAAATTTATCTCATGATCCTGGTTAGGTTGATGTCAATTCAATCGTCTGGTTTGTATAAAACGACGTTGCCCTGATAAGTCATATAACGCAGCAACAATCAGAATTGTATGTCATGCCTTGTTAATAATAAAGATTGTTGACAATTAGGATTTTTTTAATAATCGGAATTCGATAACATTACCTTACACAAATCAAGTAACTAATTGGGCTCAATCTGATCAAGACCTTAGGATCAATTTCTAGTTAAGAAAGGCAAGCTCGCTGAATAAAAGGTCTATGAGAGAGCCAGACACAAGATAATGTTTGTACAAATAAGAATATATATTCATTAGTACAAATAAAATATATGGCACATATTTGGCTCTCATAAACGTTATACTTAGTAAATCATTATTGTGGATCTATTCTGAAAATTCATTGGAATATAAGTTCACTCCAAAAATAGAGTGACTACCGAGTCACTCAAATTCAAGTGATTTTTTACTCATAGTAAATTTACTCATAGTAAATTTTTACTCATAGTAAATTCTCCACTCTGAATGGTCGGGTAAATATCTTCACTCAAAATTAAAGAGTGAGTCTAATATACTTTATTGTCAGAAGGAACGTATTCACTCTAATCGATCGAAACATTCACTCATATAGAAACAGAATTCATTTTAAGTTTGAATGAAATATTCTTTCCTGGGATTTGGAGTAACAATATCTTCATTATCGTTTCGAGTGAAAATACCGCCACTTTTTATCCGTTTTTATTGTAAATTCCATTCCAAGAAATTAAAAAAAAATAGCTTGTAGTTTTATTAAATTAAGCCTTAATTTATTTTCCAGAAGACCACTTCCATTTATCGGTATTAGTTTATTGGTTATTCGTATTATAAATATTTGTCTATTTCGATTTTCCCGGATAAAATAATGAATAGAATTCTCTTCCTCATTCTCCCTCGAATTTTCGGCCATTCAAAATAAGATAAATTTAAGGGCATGCCAATCGGATATCATAAAAATTGATCGGAATCAATTATGTGCCAAAGTGGATGACGAACTCAAAAAATATCGATAATGTAGAGACAATCGTTAAAACATTATGTCAGATGACACAAGCTACATTCTACCCTTTCCGTATTTACTATAATTATTAATCTTATATAAATGTGTTAATCTTATATAAATGTATGCTACTTTGTTTTACTATGTTTAGCAAGAAACATAATCATACAATGTAAAAATCTGTCTGCAAACTTTTCGCATATTTCTAAGCTTCTAAATTCAATCGTAAGGATACAATAATGTTCTTTGAAATTTTCCTGAACAAAGCAAACATACATTCGATATATACAAGCTATAGAACTTATGCATTAAACAAATTTATACTAATTAACAGCTGATATCGTCGACTAAATTAGAAAACTTTCTAATTCTAATTTTTTACGAAATTGAGATACTTATTACATCCGACTTGTCTCGAAATTTTGCATTGTTTGAGAAATTTCCTATAAAATTGGAATTTTGTGAGTGAGGAGCTTTTTCTAATTTGGCCTACGATATACCAATTTTGAAATTTTGTATAGTTTTCGTCACATATTGAGCAACGCTCTAATTTTTGCACATGATTCCATTGTATAACAAGTTTCAAGTAATTCTGCGCAACCAATACGACGTAAACTTTATAGGAAAGAGTCAGTACTTCATCGGTGAAGTTTTCAAATATGGCATCCCTTTAAGAGATGTTCTAAACTGTGGAGATATACGACATGCAATAGATCGCTAGATGCCACGGTGAGGGAGAAGTGAGACGGAACGTTTAACGTTACCTATCGGCACCCCGACTCTAATTATTATGCACTTAATTTCCTAATGAAGCGCGTCGAACGAGGGTCGTGGAGAACGGCGCGCTCGTGCACTGATTTCACGGGCCACCTGTCGCACCGCCGCTTCGTCCGCCCTATTCGTTTCGTCGCATCGGTCACGCAGGGTGTAAGACATTATTCTACATGGAGGGTAAAACTGCACCGTGGAAACTGGCTTTGACTTTATCCGCGAGAATCGCACGCGGGAACTGCTACTACTTTCGCCTCGATCGCATTCGATCTCACGCTAGAACGCTTATCGATCGTTCCGTCCATCTTGACTTTCAATCCCTTGGCTCCTCATGAAAAATGATTTTGCCTCTGCACAAATATTCACAAGGAGGACATAGATTTTTGCGAAAAATCGGCATCAAATATTTTGCAAAATCCAAAGTAGTCGAGTTACGTAACATATGGGCACGCTTACAGAAAAAGTGTGAAGGTCTGCTGTGTGAAGAGTCACTGTGGAGACCTTTCGCGGAGGGCTGCAAAATAGGTAAAGTCTTTTCAGAGATTTGGACCAAAGTATACGGAGAGAACTACCTTGTATTTACAAAAGAACTATCTTGTATTCGTAATCAGAAGGAACGTCCACAAGAAACTACAAAATGTTGTTTTGCAAAAAAAAAAGTTGAAATAAAAATCGAATAACTTATTTGAATGAACATGCGAAGTGCAGCACGGGTCTATATTTTTACTTATTACAAACGTTTAAGAGTCTAAGTGCAAAATCGAGCTCCTTTCTTACTTATGCAAGGAAGATGCCAAAAAGTTTAATAAGAAAATATAATGTCAGCGAGGCAAAATATCTCAAGTTGTGCAGATACGACAGAAACTGTCGTCCAGCTGCACTAACTTCTGGCTGTTGTGTCCCTGCAAGCATAATCCCTATGCATTAATATTCAAGTGTGTATGGACATACAGCTACATATACAGAGACGGTATCTCGTGTTCTCGCTGTATGAGATCCCCAAAGTCCAACCATAATTTGCTATTGCTGACCCTTAAGGGGATGTCAGAGTACTTTCAGAAATCACAGTGTGTAAGTAAAAAAAAGTGCACCATATAGATGGCGGTAATTCGCGGATATTTTGAATTAGAGGCGTTAATTAGATGTTTTGTTAGATAGTTTTATGTTTGTTTTGGAAATTTTCGTGCTGAAAGCGCGTCAATCTAACTTCCTTTGATATTTGTTGAGCAACAAAGATATAATGACGCTATCGGAGCACGTAATCTATATATGAACATACATTAGATTTATAGTACTATATGTATACATTTACACTTATTAACATCGGTAATGTAATATCTGTGAACTATTATGTACACGACTAAACTGCTCTTTTTTACTTATGTTTTGGGAAATTTACATACACAATATTTTTTGACATATTCCCCCTAAGTTAACGTGTCCCCTCTAAGTTTCCAAACATATTTCTGAAGATTGGACGTTACTCCAATGAACAATATGTAGTGTGCTATCATTTTTTTTTGTGGTAATCACAGGACTTTGATATAAAGTGCAAATTGTCTTGGGAAATTTTAGGTTAATCAAGTTCAAAATGTTTTTTCGTTTCTAGCAAAAATATTGTGATAGCACAATATATGACAGCACTGCATTAGCATGTGTACTTTAGTGGTGCAAAAAGGCTTCTGAATCGGTGCAGTCAAAACGACATAGGACTTTTAAAATGTCGGTTGGTATTGCGACATCCCTCTTAATGAAGGATCAAAGTTATCGAGATCATGGGGTGCAGAATCATGAACAATTAGAATCTACATACTTCACGCTATGGATATGTGTAAAAGCCAAAAGGCTTAGTTCGCGGCTTTCGACGTCACGTCGAAAACGTTACCCCAGATTTCGGGTTCACGTGACAGTGCGACGGGGAGTGTCGTTTGGCCCGGGTCGGGTCGAATGTTTCCCAACAAAACCGCGCCTAGCCTTTTCCCGACTCTTTCGCCGTCATCTGTCGCCGCGCGGATACAATGCCGGTGAAACGACAAATACGTCAGATCGCGAGGAAACAAAGGGAAGAGCGCGCCGGTCGCCGGAACGCCCCTTGGACTCAATCGATTAGGAGCGTCCACCTTTTCTTCTCGCGAGAGAAACGTGGCGCAACGTTGAAACTCGCGCCCGCCACTTCAACCGACTCGATTGTGCCTCTTTTTTCTCCCAAATCGACATTCGATCGATCTCTCCCGGACGCCCGGGAGGCACCCAGGTCTCGGCCAGGTTGGAACGATCATGGAAAAAAATATCAAGAGGGAGGAAGAAACGAGTGGACGGTTCTCGACGCGACCGACTGTTCCTCTCCGCTTCTTCAGCGCAGAGCATCACCGTGGACGAGCAGACGGTCGTCGGCAAAAAGGGGGCGGCCAAGGGGTAGGTGGATCTCTCTCTCCCTCAGATAGATAGATAGGTAGGTGCGGTCAGTGTCACGAGGGCTGACAAAGGCTGACCGCCGGCAGGGACATTCAAATGGTAATCGGCACCGCGCGTCTAACGTACACCGACGCGCCCCACAGCCAGCTCCGTTTCGAGGGGGTGCGAGAGCGGGCGCACCCCTCGGCACACAGCCGAGCACATTCGCACTAGAATCAAGCCAAATATTGGCAATATCATCCCCCGGCATTGTCCCCGTCGCGACCTGCCTCCTGCCGCCGCCGCCGCCGTCGGTGGGAAACGATGTCCATTTGAATGCGCGATTCCATTACCGATGCCGGTATATCGGTCCGAGGATATTACCGGATTAGGATTTAAAGGGACGCGGGATCCCGCGCCGCAGCACAACTCGGTCATTTCTGCGAGATACGCGCCGCCAAACAGTAAACATCGCCGTGAGTTGTGCCGAAAAAAACGCCGCGGAAAGTTCGCGCGTCCTCGTGTCCCTTTCTTGTCTATGCGGATGCTGCCGAGATGTGACACCTCGAAGATATTACGGATATAAATTCGCGGCAATTTTTGCAGAGATGGAAGAGGAGAGAGGGTGTGACGCGAGACAAACATCGTGAATGGAAATTCATAACTCGAGAGTTTCCTCTGTGCAAATATGACATGCGGCACGTGTTAATGATTTTCCATCTAGAATTCGCATTGTATTTTATATGGGGAAATAATACTTGAAAACTTATTTGCGATACATAGAACAAAAGAATATTCTGGTTTAGAAAATTTACTATTGACGTTTTAAAAATAAGATTAATGTTAAAATGATGAGATTATATGGCGTTGAACAAAGATAAATTAGTCTTCAATCAAAACAAATATAGTAACACAATTTTCTCATAGAATATTACAACATTCTTGGTTATATATGTTAACATAATTTTCATTTTCTTATATATAAACAAGAATATTAATATTGTTGGTTATATGAAGATTAAGAAAATGATTGTGTTAATTTTACTATATTCGTCTTAGTTGAAGACTAATTTATCTTCGTTCAACGCCATGTAATCTCATTTTAACATTAATCTTATTTTTAAAATGTCAATAATAAAGATATTCTTCAAACAAGAATATTCTTTCTTTCTATGTATACAAAATTTATTTGCGTGCACAAATAAATTCTTTGTCACAGAAATAAACTTTATGTCTCACAAATTTATTCTCAAATGTTTCTTCTCAGCGTATGTTGAAGCAGATGATCTTCTGTAACAGATAAATTGTGTCTGTTTTTTGTCGCAACAGGACAGTAAAGATCATTACGATATCGTAGCGTGGCAATCATTAAACCCCGTCCCTAAAGAGATTCACGATATCACGATCGTTTCCATGATCACACCTCGCTCAATTAGCGCCGTCATTTCGGTCGGGGCGTACTTGATGCGCTTAGGTATGGTAGTCGCGGTAATCCGGCGCAGGTCGTTGCGCCGATTATCTCGTAAAACGTGTTGCCGGTGATCCACCGTCCGTTTGACGTTCGCGAATAGATCTGTGCGATTCGCGATCGGTGTTGATTCAGGGCGCGCAACGTCGCACGTGCGCCAGTGTAGACGCACGCAAAGCTCCCGCAACCCGAACTTCAGCACGCGCCACGATTACGCGATTACGCGATTACGCGTGTCGTCTCCCCGTCGTAGCCCGGGCTGATGCTCCGAAGGAGAGGTCGCACGAGCAATGACGCGGAAGATGATTCGTCCGCCCTTCCACCCTCCATGAGTGATCGTACGTTGCACTGTAATAAGCCCATCTGCCGGCGAATAAAAGGGTGACGATTTTCCGTCTCGCACGTTTGAAGTTTATTTAACTAATACTCACGATATTGGATCCCGGATTCAGTCGAAGTCGCGTTGCATGAGAATGTGATATCCGTAATTAATATTCATGAAAAAATTATATATATATATATATAAAAAATTATATATATATATATATATATATATATATATATATAT